>NC_142928.1:99344892-99534892 GCF_046866305.1 Octopus bimaculoides
CATACATATATACATACATACATATATACATACATACATACATATATACATACACACATACATACATACATATATATATATATATATATATATATATATATATATATATAGAGAGAGAGAGAGAGAGAGAGAGAGAGAGAAAACAGGTTTCTTTCAGTTTCCATCTACCAAATCTACTCACAAGGATTTGGTCAGCCCAGGGCTGTAATAAGAGACACTTTCTCAAGATGCCACACAGTTGTAGGACTGAACCCAGAGCCATGTGGTTGGGAAGCAAGCTTCTTACCATACAGATATAACATTATACAATATTATCTTTGATATAGGCTTATTGTTTTCACGGATTAATATCAAAGAAGCTACCTGAACAATTTTAAAGCACTATGCTACTTTCAGTGAATACACTTAGCAAAAAAAAAAAAAAAAATATTGTCTCTGAGGTAAGTTTTCAAAAAGACTGACAAGCTCCTATGATTTACAAATGTGTCTAGAGTACCTCCTACTGTGGAAAAAGGGGAAAGTTAGAATTGAAATGTGCTTATGGAATTAAGAAAATGAGAAAACACTATAATGACTGATATTTTTGTATTGTGACTGTTAAATGAGTTCAATCACTAAATGAAACAATAAACATATGTAAACGATATACATAACTTACAACTTGGACTGTATGGTGTCTTTTTCATTAGACACATCCTCAAGACTGCGATCACCAAGGGAATCTTTCAAGTAAGGAAAAGAAATATAAGCAGTTGTGTTAAAAGCAAAAGCTTTCACATTAGATTAAATAACAGCTAGCTAGTGTATTCTATGCACAGTACAATAAATATCACATTTATAAAGTTGTAGGGATTTGAACTCTTAACACGAAATTATTTGTTCGTTGTAAGTATTGGTTTGGTATGGGATACAGACCATCCAAGTGGAGATCATGTCTCTGATGTTTTAACAAGCATTAGAACATTTATCGTACTTGAAGATGCAAGTACAAAATTGTGATTATAATTTTGTTTCCCCTCTCCCTTCAAAATATTTTAAGTCTCAATGTTTTCTTTTATGGCTTTCTGTTGCTTTTATTTAGATTTATTTGTAAATTTCAAGATGTCTACATTCAGTTTTCATACATCCCTCCATTTTCTGGTGACTAGGATTCATTTTGAAGATTGTCTGAGGCAAGTGAAATCGAAATCAAATTTGATGACTGGCATCTGTGCTAGTGGAGTGCTAAGAGCACCATTCGAGCATGATCATTACCAGTGTAGCTTTACTGGCACGTGAAAAAAATATTTGAGTGAGGTCATTGCCAA
Source organism: Octopus bimaculoides (assembly GCF_046866305.1). NCBI lineage: Eukaryota > Metazoa > Mollusca > Cephalopoda > Octopoda > Octopodidae > Octopus > Octopus bimaculoides. The sequence goes on from NC_142928.1 coordinate 99,346,200, forward strand.
TGCCGCTGGGCTGGCTCCTGTGCAGGTGGCACATGAAAAACACCATTTGAGTGTAGCTGTTGCCAGTACCCGCCTGACTGGCCCTTGTGCCAGTGGCACGTAAAAGCACCCACTACACTCTCGGAGTGGTTGGCGTTAGGAAGGGCATCCAGCTGTAGAAACTCTGTCAGATCCGATTGGAGCCTGGTGCAGCCATCTGGTTTGCCAGTCCCCAGTCAAATCATCTAACCCATGCTAGCATGGAAAGCAGACGTTAAACGATGATGATGATGATGATTGTCATGAGTGAGCCACAGCATTTTCACATGGACAACCTAAGAATCGACCAATCATCTTGAAACATATATTTTAGCAATGTGGGAGTTCTGTTAGAACAAACTTTACTGTGGTAGATACCATGAGAGAAACTCTTGTATAGGCTTTTGGTCTCACTAGCAGGGAGACAAATCTCCACCAACTCCAGCAGTTGAGCATCCATCATCAATAAAAGCAAAGAAGGTTGAAATCACGTGATCTGGTGGCCTTGGTGTTTGAGTTGGTGGAGATTTATTTCCCCTCTAGTGATATTAACAAGCATGCATTTTGCACCAAAAGCCTATTCCAGTTTCTCTCGTGGTATCTACTGTAGTCAAGTTTGTTTTAACAGAACACCCAAATTTAAAGGGGAATAAATACAATCATCTTGAAGTGATGTCATGACCATCATCTCAAATGTTCTTGAAATTCACACCCTTTTTCACTAGTTAAAGAGTTCTGGCACCTAAATCACAGCAGATCATTAACTGCATTTCAAGCAGAACAGATCTCAGCTCTCACAAAAAAAAAAGACAAGAAAAGAGCCTTAACAAGTTTCAAGGAATTTGTATCTTTTCATCTCTCACTTTCCAGATAATAAATGGCTGAGCAAATACAGTTAAGTGCATTTCTACATCCTAGTCTCGTTACCAGTGAGGATTTTCAAAATATATGTGTGTATACAAATATAGCCTTCTCTTAAGGTCGCTTTTGTTGTAATTCTGACAAGACCGCTTTTGTTGTTAATACACACAGCCAGCTTTATCTCACACCAAGATTAATACAGCATCATCATCACCTTGACAATGATACAACACCTCAACACAGTCAAACAATGCAACACTAGATAACCAATGCATTTTAAATGCACAACCCCATATTCAGATACATAAGAGTGAAAACCCATTTAAGATGCTCTGAAATTGCACAATTGGCTTCTACATGTGCAGCTAATGCAAAGAATGAAACATGAAGCTTACCCATATCTACATCAGATATCAATGATTTCTGGATCCTTGACTTCTTGTTGAGTTCTTTCACTTCAGCAAGATAGCGATCAATCATGAGGATATCGGGCAGGATACTTTTAGCCATGGACTCATCACTCATAAGGTCTTGCTGGTCTTCTTCTGCCTATAAGTTATAGAATATAGGCCTTTAGGGGTAGAATTAATGTGTTCAATGTGTCGTTAAATCTGAATTCCACTCTCATTCTGTTACTTAATTAGAATATCAACTAAATATAAACCAGAAATTTAACAAATAAAACCAAATCAAAATTTTTCCCCTAAATAAGAAGTCATTATTTGACTGTGTTTTAGACTACTAACCATTATAGCCAGCATTATCTAAAAGCTGGTGGAATCATTAGCACGTGGGGTGAAATGCCTAATGGTATTTCGTCTGTCTTTATGTTCCAAGTTCAAATGCTGCTGGGGTTGACTTTACCTTCCATCCACTTGGGGTTGATAAAATAAGTACCAGTTGAGCACTGGAGTCAATCTAATCAACTTAGCCCTTCCCCCAAAATTGCTGGCCTCGTGGCAAAAATTTCAAACCAATATCTAAAAGAAATTGTTATGCTATATACCTCTCTGCCTAAACATATTTCTTTTGCATTTTCTTTACATATAACTGATTATATTTGTCTGTATAACTTGTAGTTCACCCAGTGAATAATTAATATGTTGAAATAAATAATGGTTAAAAAATAATAAAACAAACTATCCCATTTGTGATTGTAAATTTTAAAATAGTAAAGAAAACAATTTGTATTAATCTTCCCATCCTGCTTGTCTATGTATCTACTGTATCCAACTATCAATTTTAGTTTTGTATTTCAAAATAAACTGTACAAACCTCTTGAATACTTTTGTTCAGTTTCACAATAGCATTGTTGGTACTGTCTAACTTATTTTTAATGTCAGGTAGTTCAGTTGTAGAAAGAAGAGTCAGCTAGAAATTGAAAAAGAACAGAAATTATTGTGAACAATATTACAATTTTAAGCAAAAAAAATTGCTTTTAGAAAATATGCTATTCAAGATGACAAGTGATTGAGACCTTTCACAATTTGCTATGCTTGAGAAGACTTTCTGAGCAAAGTGAAATCATAGTTGTGACCAGTACCGGTGGCACATAAATGGCACCTATACCAGTGACATGTAAAAGGCATCAACTACACTACACAGCCATAGGAACCAAGTCAAATAAGAATGGAAACTGGTACAGCTCTCTGGCTTACCAGTGCCAGTCAGACCATCTAACCCATGCCAGCATGAAAAACAGAACTAAATGATGATGATGATGAAGACACACATACATTTCATACACTGGAACTAATGAAGGATCTATGAAGTCACTCAACCTACAGTATATGCTGGCCAAATCTTAAAATGTTCCATATGCCTTTAAAACGGTGTCAGTGCATGTGAAAAATACAGACATTTAGAGACATATTATTCAAAAAAATATAATCATTTTTCATATAGACTCATACATATGTGGTGGAGTTTCTATGTGGTCATTTCACTTGTTTGACAAGGCAGAAAATTCTCTTAGCAAACACTTTACTGTCTTTAAAGTAAAGATCACATTTTGGAACCCACAATAAAAACAAGACAGTCGGAGTAAAATACTGATTAAAGAGAAAAGTCTGATGCAAAACGACATTGAACATCTTATATGGACGTATGTCAAATTGTTTCTAAACATTCAGCTATCTCTTTCTGTGAAGAACTGACTGGGCTTGCTCAACAGTAACAATAACAACACATATGCACAAGCCAACAAAAAGCTTTTACATAGCCACTTCCCTTTTGAAGAAATAGCATCCAAATCTCCCTTAAATTACACTTTGTCATCTTAAAAATGGAAAGATACATTAGATAATGAAGTTCTAGATACTCTTTGATTAATAAAAAAAAAGACAAGATGGTCATAGCTGAAATGCCTTTCATCATATGTCTATTCAATTTCGACTGACTTGGAGCTGCACAAACAATACAAACTCATGGACTTGAAAACATAATTATGTTCAACATTAATGTTTTGAACTTCAAATTTCATTGTGAACTATCTTTGATATGTTAAATTTCCACAGTACCTAAATGTTTCCACTAATTTTCATATCAATTGAAGATAATGAAAGTATCTTAGCATTGGCAGGGTCACCAAGTAACTTGCAAGACAATGATCCTTTGAGAGAAGAAGGGGAATCACTTCCTCCAATGCCTGCTCCCCTCTCAAAGGATCTTTGTCTTGCAAGTTACTTGGTGGTCCTACCAGTGCTGATGCCACGTAAAAAGTATTCAGTCCATACTGTAAAGTGGCTGGTATTAGGAAGGGCATCCAGCTGTAAAAACCCTGCCAAAACAGACACAGAAGTCTGGTGCAGGCTCCTGTCTAACCCATGCCAGCACGGAAGGCAGATGCTAAAGTGTTGGTTTATCACTTCTAACATCTAAAGATGTTGGAAGTGTTGGTTCATTATTTTTTAAATGTTCATTTTTCCATACTTGCATGGGTCAGACAGAGTTTATTGACAGATTTTCTACAGCGAGGTGTTCTTCCTGTCACCAACCCTCACATGTTCTCAGGCAAGTTAATATTTCCCCCATGCCCGGACAAGCTTTTGCAGAATATTGACAATGAATGACTGCTTCTACGACCATGACAATCATTTGCAACTATCACATGGTATCAAGACAAGAAGACATAAATATTCACACTCACACATACATAAATACATCTTATCTGCTTATTCCCGAGAGGGTCGTCAGGGTAGATTCCTCAAGCCCGCCTTCCATCGGCTCCTGTCAGAAGTAACCATCTCCAATTGAACCAGGCTGGACCCACAAGCAAGAGCAACTGAGCTCATGGATGTTATCCAACCATTTTGTCGGCAGTCTATCCTTGGGTCTCCTGCCAGTTGGTTTTGCCAGTAAAACCTGTCCAGCAATTTTTTCCTGAGTCATTCTAACCACATGTCCATTGTATTGGAGATGCGATCTCTCAATTTGGAGAGGTATTAGTTGTACTTGGAACACCTCTCTGATCTCTGTGCTATACACTCTATCAAGTGACATTACTCCAAAGACCCTTCGAAGGAACCCCATTTCTGCCACTTCTACTCGCAATTGTATTCCTTTGGTCATTACCCCAGATTCACGACCATAGATATGAGTAGGAACAAACACTGAATTGAGGATAGTGAGTTTAGCTTTTACACCTACCTTCCTTCTTCTGATGACCGAATGCTGAAACTGGTTCTTTTACTACACCAACACCTGCAATTCTTGCACTTATTTCAGTCCCCCCCCCACTGCCTTCCATCATTCATGTATAATGGGTCTCTTTCAGTTTCCGTCTACTAAATTAACTCAAGGTTTTTGTTGGCCTGGGGCTATAATGGAAGAAACTTGTCCAAGTTGCCATGCAGTGGGACTGAACACAAAACCATACGGTTGGGAAGCAAATTACTAAACCATGCAACACTGCTTCTGCCTATCAGTTCTCATTGAGTAAATCTGAAGTTCCAAAGCAACAATAACAAGACTGGAACATTACAGAAATGTATGTGAAAAACTTACATTTTCCTTAATTGGTTTCAACTGTTGTAGAGTGTCATATTCATTCTGGTATTGTTCAAGGTCTCCCTCACTTTTACGCAGTTTAGATGGGACCATCCGTAATTTATTCTCAAGCTACAAGATAAAAGAAAGGAAATGTCATGATAATTAAGAAGCATTGCAAAACCCATTATTCTATGGTGATGTAGGTTGGACAGGTCTTCAATGCAGCATGTCACTATTTGTCATCTTCTGTAAGAGGCCAAAAATCCCTACATCCCTAAGTCTGACCTCACTATATTCTCAAGTTTTTTGTGATATATCTACTAAAACTACTCTCTAATGTTAACAAATAAAAAGAAACATTTTCTATATAAACAATGAAATTATTAGTTCATTTTTTCATACAAAGGAAGAAAATATATCAAAAGTATTTCTTTAAAAAAAGAAGAAATAAAATAATCTTAATATGCTTTCCTTCTTGAAACAAAAGAATGGATGAACCACTAATAAAGCTGTTTATAAAGTGAAATACAACTGGATCAACCACTACTGTGAGAGGTTTCCATTTGGACAAAAATGGATGTGTGATAGATGTATCTCACAAACAATGATCCAGAAAAATACAAGACATGTACACAACTCACTCATTCCTTTGGAACATATCCACACACACACACTTAAAGATGTCTGACACTTGAAATACAAGGTTACTGATGGAAAATTTCCATCACACACTTCAATTTGAAAAACTTTTTCACTTGGCATTCACATTACAAGTCCATATCAGCCCAATTGACCTTCCTACTAATACTTGTGATGCTCCAAATTCTTCCTTACCTCAATTTTGCTTGTTTTCACATAAAAATGACAATGGCCAATATTCAGTTCTTCAGTCACTTTAGATTGTCTGCATCCATCACCCAGGCTTCAGCACCATGCAACATGACACTTGTCACATATATTTGTGACATGCACCCTCAATTGAGGTGGTGTAGTACTGACAGAGGTGGCTTTACGCCAGGTGATGAGAGGTTAAAGTATGAGAGAAGGTCAAAAACAGGGGTCTTGCTGTAGATATATGGCTACCCCAGTTGGAAAAGAAAATGAAGGAGAAAATGTGTCATGGTATACCCTCAAGTTACGGGAAGGTGAATACGAAAGAAGTAGTACAGAAGCCTGGACAGGATGGGTGGATAGGTGAGTAAATTCATGAGTGTGAAAGGAGAATGGATGAAGATGGAGATTGCCAACCACTTTACAGAGTGTAATGGGTGCTTTTGCACAGAATTGGTACAGGTGCTTTTCCATGGCACTGGCACAAGTGCTTTATGCACAGTACCAGCACCTACAAGCCAACAAGATCAGGACTGTTCAGTTGGTATAATATAAACTGTCATATTATACCAATTGTCCTCTATAAGGCAAACATTCGGACAATATACAGAGAAAGGGAAAAGTAAATGTCTTTGAGATGAGGATTTTTCACAGATTGGGCAGAATAAGCTGGAATTACAGGGAAACTCACCTCTAATATTAATTCCCGAATTTCTTGCTCCTGTTCAAAGCCTCGATGACATAACGGACAACATGGACTATCTTTCTTCAGGTCAACAACAAATTTCTTGTAAAAATGTTCTGAACCCGTTAAAGACCCACGTAGGCTTTACAAAAGGTTAAAAGAAAAAAAATAAACCATAAATTATCATATCACAAAATTATAAATTGAAAAGATATAGTTGATTGATTACAGACATACACAAACACAAGGCCTATGCTCCAATGATTCAGCCTATTAACAATAATAATCTTGATCTCCAGCTTTAAATAGAGCTTGTGTTAAAACACAGATTACTGCATTATTTACCTTGAGAGGATCTCACATAAGGACTCATGGTGCATAAAAGCACTCATAATTATATTATTGACAGATGAGCATCAACTGTTATGGCTGCCACATCATGTGATTTCACCTTGCTATGGATTCCTCAGTAACAGATGCCCAACTGCTCATTAACAGCTGAATTTCCCATCAATTATATATAGAATCTCAGTGTCTATTCAGGAACTGGCGTTGCAAATAGCCAGTGGGCTGATTAAAGAAGAATTAATAGCAACAGAAGCAGTATTAATACCAAACGGTAATCTTGACCTTCAATTTAGCGTGGATCATGAATTAGAACACAGGTAACTGCATTATTTACCTTGAGAGGATATCTCATTAGGATTTGTGGTGCATAAAAGCATTCATAATTATATTGCTGATAGGTGATAATGGTTTCTAATTTAGGCACAAGACCAGTTATTTTGAAGAGAGAGTGTTAAGCAATTACATCAACCCTACTGAGCCCAAAGGGATGAAAGGAAAAGTTGGCTTTGATGCGATTTGAACACAGAAGGTAGAGAACTGGAACAAATAGTGCAAGGCATTTTTTTAGATGCTCTAATTTGTAAAACTGCCAGACGACTGTCTCCAGGGATAATTATTTCAAATTTAGCTAAGTGGCTAGAAACTGCATGTGGAACAAATGATTGTACCAACCCCAGTACTTGAGTGGTAAATAAATAAACTATCCCAGTAAACTGAAAAAACAAAATGATCTTAATGACTGGAATGGACACTATTTTGTTATGTAACTAGAATATACTACAAAGTATATTAATATAATTTCAACAGAAAATCTGTAGAGATAACCTTAAAGTGATCTTACTCTTGCACTTGAGTGAGCTTTAGCTGTATGTTCTGTAAGCTATCTTCAAAAGTGTCCTCTCCACAAGCATCTTGCAGCTTTTCTTCCAGCTCTGCAGAAAAAGTCACCAAAAGAAAAGTAAGTTAGGGAAACAAGCGATTTGAAATATCATGTATGCTTAAAAAAAAAAAATTTAAAAAAAATGTATGAGTGAGATGTGATCTTTGATCTGTTTAGGAGGGTAATAATTCTGAATAAAAATTTGCTAACTTGGACAGTGGTGACTCTATCAACTTACATTAGCAACCAGATGGAGTTGATTGAGCAGACCTATGATGATAAGGATCCCGTTTGTAACCCACCTGTCTTTTTTCAGGAATAGTTTACTTAGGACTACAAAATCTGTGTTGCCTCTTTTCTTAAAATGGTAGAGTGTGATATGAGGGAGATTTGAATGCTACTTTTAGCAGATCAAACAACCATGAAGAATGGTAATTGTTGGTGTTGTTACTGAGGAATGGATTAAGGCAGTGGTTTGACAAAATTGTTAAGACATTGGAGAAAATGCTTCACATTATTTAGTTACAGGTCTTAACATTCTGTGTTCAAATCCTGTCACAGTCAACTTTGAACACATTAGATTCTTTTAAGATTTGAACTCAGAACATGAAAGGTGGTAATTAAAATCTCATGGCATTTTGCCGAATGCTCAGCTAATTCTGCCAATCCAACACATTGTCATTGTTATATGCTGTTATGGAAACAAAACATTTTTACTCACTTTTTAATTCATTCTCTCTTTTCCGCATATCTTCTCTGCATGAAATGAAAATGTAAATTTAATAAGATAAAATTTTTTTTAAATGTTTATAAAATAACAGTAAAACAACTTTTTCTTTTTGTCTTTGGTCAGTAAGTGTTATTTCCTTTCGCTCCTATTTAGAAATCAAAGGAAATGACTACAATTCCCTTCAAATTTTGCTTTTGTGACCTGGACATCAATGTTTTGAAACTGACTTATTTTTCATTACACTTCAGACGGATTCAATTTTAAGTTGCTGAAGTAGAAGTATGATTATAGCTAATATTCTGCTCAATATCACAGATTTGCTTGACTATAACCACTTGAGCATGTCACTTAGTGGCTGATAATATGTGCATCTCTGATCATGAGCAGGAGTAGTGTAGGAGCATCACAGTCATGTGTTTGGCAGGATTAAATGTAACAAAAGCAAAATTTGAAGGAAATATTAGCCATTTTTCATAACTTCTAGGGGTAAGCAAATAAGAAATAATAGTTGCTACCCAAGGATAAAAATCATGTTACACAGTGTAATAGGTACAAAAGTGGAAAACTAATTCCAAGTAATTTCATAAGTATAACCCGAAGTTACTACATATAGGAAACCAACGATGGTGCAAGATATGCCAGGAGATAAGAACTTGCTATAGACAGTGTAATTTGGCTTTCTTTACTTGGCTGGTCTTTGTCTCATAGATGCGTGTGTGAGTGTGCGTGCATGTCAACCACATGTATGCATGTGTGTGTATGTAGTGTTTGTTTGTTGAGTATGGTGGCTGTAAATGATGTTTTTCAGTGTTGCTCATAAGAAAATTATGGATTATATAGGCACTTCTTTAAGTTAGTCTATTTTCTTAAAGCCATATTTTTCAGTGGTTGATGCTGGTTTGGAATAGTTTGTGCTGTTAAATTGGCTATGAGTAGAGAGAGAAGTTGCATAAGAGAAAAAGCAGAAAGCGAACACAGTGTATCAGATGGGTTTTAGTTATAGTTAGTTGGTGAACAGAGGTTTGCTAATTAGTCAGATGGTTGGGTTGAGTAGTTAACATTATGAAGGGTTCTAAGCATTTAATGACCCTTCCTGACACAAGTACATTCTATATCATACCAAATAGTAAAAGGTATGTCCATTCTGTATTGAACACTTTGTTCAAGATTTCTCTTCAAAATTATACTCTTGAAATTCTGCCTGTCCACAGCATCTTTCAAAATCCCATTTCTAGTCTTCAACAATTCAAAGTTAATATTAACTGCTATCAATCAAGAACAAAAACTCAACTACATATATTCAATGAAGATAAAAAGGTTAAAAACAAAACAAAATACACCAACTTACAAGAGCATTCTCTTCTGAGTTTCTTTACTGGACAAGTCTTGCCTTAGTTTATCCAACTTTTCAGTTGACTTTTGGACACTAATTGACTGTTTGCTGCAGAAAATTTGAAAAATATCAATGTTTGATTCATAGATAATGTGTGTGTGTGTGTGTGTGTGTGTGTGTGTGTGTGTGCGTGTGTGCGTGATCAATATGATCCTTTAGCATCCATTTTCCATGCTGCATTGGGTTGGATGGTTTGACCAGAAGTGGCAAACTGGGAAGCTGAACTAGGTTCCAGTTTGATATAACTTGGTTTCTATGGCTGAATGCCCTTCCTAATGCCAACCTCATTACAGTGTGTGCTGGATGCTTTTAAAGAGCCACCAGCATGAGCACTTTTACATGGGACCAGCAGAAGACTCTTGGCCAATCCTCTTCACCAGAGGATGCAGCCTTAACACTTCTGCTATGGAGGATGGGTCTTCTAGAGCAGGGGTTTTCAAACTGTGGTCCGCAAAGACAAGACAGGGGGTTCGTGGACAGCAAATACTTTTTATGGGCAATTTGATTTTATGTGTTTTTTAATCGAAATCTTTTAATTGACAATAAACCTATTTGTTAAATACTGTTAAATAAATAAATGTAAAAATATATGTTATTTTAAGCAAATATTTATGTATAAATTTCATAAGCGTTTATAAGGGGGTCCCTAAGGTAAAGCCTGAAATATAAAGGGGTCCGCAAGTCAAAAAGTTTGAAAACCCCTGTTCTAGAGTACAGCAAGGACACACACTCACATATATATTATAGAAAACTACATTAAAAACTAAACAAGTATTCAGTAACCAAATTCTTTTTAGAACCATCAGCTATACTGTATAGCTAAACTGAAGTCACATCATCTATATGTCATCTATCTAAATGATTATATAATAAATTTTAAATAAAATATACAAAGAAAGGTATAAGATTAACAACACAGGATTGATTAAATTTACTGCAGGGACAACATTCAGCAAATATATTAATTCAATATATTTGAACAAATAAATAAATAATAATAATAACCATTTCTACTATAGGCACAGGGCCTGAAATTTTGGGGATGAGGTTTAGTCGATTACATCAACAGCAGTACTCAACAGGTAATTATTTTATCAATGCCAAAAAGATGAAAGACAAATTAGACCTCGGCAGAATTTGAACTCAGAACATAAAGACGGATGAAATGTCACAAAGAATTTTGCTAACGATTCTGTCAGCTCACTACCTGGGTTCAAATTTTGGTACAAGGCCAGCAATTTTAGGGAGAGGATAAGTCAATTACGTTGACCCCAGTATTCAGCTGGTACTTATTTTATCAACTTTAAAGGCAAATTCAACCTTGGTGGAATTTGAACTCAGAATGTAAAGATGGACAAAATGCCACTAAGCATTATGCCTGCCATGCTAATGATTCTGCCAGCTTGCTGCCATATAGTAAGATAATAATAAAACTGACTGAGCCATCCATTGGTTTTGCTATATAAATATATCTAAATAACTCAAAATATAGCTAAAAATACTACATACAGTTGACATGATGTTCATAGTACACTAACTTCAGGAGATGAGTTAGAAGCAGCATCAGATTTTTCTTTTCTCTTTTTTTTTTTTTAATGAATTAATCAAACGACTTAGCAGCGGCTGCACTGCCGTCATCACCTTTACCATTTAAAATCCATTTTTTCCATTCTTGCATGGGTCAGACAGAATTTGTTGAGGCAAGTTTTCTACAGACAGATGGTCATCCTGTCACAACTCTCACCAGTTTCCAGGCGAGATAATATTTCCTCAGGGCTTACCCGGCCTAAATGTTTGCAACGAAGTGGATGCTGCTTAAGATTTTCCAAGGGCCAGTTTGTGCTGTTAAACACAACCTTTATTGACCTTACAAATGCACTGAACACTATCAGTCATGAAGGACTCAAGAGATTCATGGTCATGTACACATGTCCTGACAAGTTTACTTCTCCAGTGTAGTAAATTTTGCCACATCAAGGCAGAAGACAATGGAAAGTTGATGACAGCCTTACAAGTGACAAATGGTGTTAAACAAGGATGTGTGCTGGTATAGATACTTTTCAGAATGCCATGTGTACCTTCTGCTGTTAGGATATACATTTTAAAAGTATAACTTTAATATGGACTTTTGAGACTAGTGTTAGTTAACCAAAATATCTTTGTATGCTGACTGGCAGTGGAAGGCATGATACGTGTGAGGGAAAGTTTTTACAACTTTCAAGTCATACTCCATTGCAGTTGACATCTGATATGTGTGTGTTTGTGTGTATTCACACGCACAAGCATGCATCTACCAAATCCTACTTGCAAGGTATTGGCCAATCCAAGGCTATAAAAGAAGACATTTACCCAAAGAGCCATGCAACAAAATCAAACCTAGAAGCACATACTTACTTGCAAAGCCACTTTCTTTGCCATACAGCCATACCTGCTGTTGTCTCAATGTCCTGACTTCGAAAAAATTTCGCAAGGATGAAGTCTGTAAGTTCTAATTTAATGTTATTTAATTTTTACTCAAAACTGATTCTAGGTCTCTCACTTCAAAGTCTATTTCTATATGACTTAATATCCTCACAACTCTCACACTTGGTTTGCAATACAAAGAATCAATTTAAATTGTTTGTTTAGACAGAAACCTAAAAACGACCCTCTCCACTAAGGCTGATAAAAATTAACTTCTCCACTATGACAGAATTACTATATGTATAAATATAAAGGGTTTTTACCTCACATATTCTTCCAAAGTTCCACGGAGATCATTACGTGGCATTTCTCCCAAAAGATGAATAATGCTGGTTTCATGGCGCGATTTACTAATAACAAAAAAAATGAAAATAAAGTTATATTTTGATGTTCTGAATTAGACCTGCATGGTATTTCTTTGAATATAATTGCTGGAGACAATACAATATCTTTAGATAAAGCAAATGAAATTTTAAATATTTCCCATTTAAATTATGAATACAGGAAAGAGAGGAAAATTCAGATTTTTAACTTAATTGATGCGATCATATTTATAAAACAACTTTCTCCTTTGTTGATAATTTTTGTCAGATGATATCTAAGCTTTCATTTATGCCACACATCAATTTTACATGTTTCAGACCTAATCTACTAGCTACAGAAAATAATATCAGGTTTCTATATAAACTCTCATTTTTCTCTCTATGAAAATAATTATGTCAATCCATGGAAATATCTATCTATTAGCTGCTTAACACTAGATACTGGATTTAAGCATTGGAGAGTAAAAGTACATTCACAAACATGAAAACTTTGATACTGTAGTAGCAACGGTTTTTTAAAGCCATACATACATAGTATAACACAAAATTCTAAATAGAAATAGAAACAGTTTAAATCAGAGGTTCCCAAAGTGGGTGGTGGAAAGTTCCAAGTTGAAGTGGGGCAATAATGGGGTAGCGCTTCATGTAAAAGCAACAAAATAATGGGTTCATTAGGTTAAGTATTATTTGTGAAATACAGTTGCTTGGGGGCGCTAGGAATGTGGCCTGTGTGTCAAGGGGGAGGCAGCCTGGAAAAGTTTGGGAACCACTGGTTTAAATCAACTAAGTGAGGCAAACAAAATCTTATAAATAAAAAAATAAATTATGAATAAAAATTCAAACCTTCTACTAAAGTATGTTTGTACCTGGATTACAAAAAATACTTTATCGCTTATAGCAGCAGTTTTTGAATGCACTAACTGCTAAAAAAAGGCTTCACTCAGCTATATATTATCTTGTAGTCAAAGAATGACTTCCTTTATACAAGATGCATTCAAAATGTATCTGACTTTATTCTTTCTTGCCAAACTAATGCCACCTTTCCCGTGCATATATCTAGATTACAAATGTGTAGTGCAAGCTTGGATTTTTCTTTTCATGCAAGATAACTGAATGTGTTGGGCTCTAAGCTGAGGTGAAGTTAACTAACCTAGGAGACGGAAAACTCTGACAAAATAAGCCTAAGGTACATTGTTTATTGAGTTTGTGGCAAACATTTGCACCACCTTTCTGCTATCAACATTTCCAAAGAGTGTGGTGTGGCTGGTTTTATACAAAACTTCACCAATGAAAACAAAGCAGCTGTTTAGGTAGTCTCACAACTATTGGTTGTTAGACACTGATATGTTGAAGCTGACAAGAGAATCCAATATACACATACACACACATATATATATATATATATATATATATATATATATATATATATATATATATATATATATATATATACATACATACATATATACACAAGGGCACATGGTTTAGTGGATAGGGGGTTGTACTCACAATCATGAAATCATGATTTTAATTCCTAGACCGGGTGTTATGTTGTGCTCTTGAGCAAAACACTTTATCTCATGTTGCTCTGAGATCACTTCAACACTTGACAGTGCACCTGTTCAAACAACATCATTTGGATGGAGAGAGTGAGATAATGTGAGGCACAAACATTTGATCACTACAAACAAATCATTTGTGCAGGCTGTTTGGCAAAAGCTGAATGCTTACACATTGTCTCCAACAAGAGAGTTCATCATATACATATATATAAAAGATAGATCACTGACCACAACATTCAAATTTTTTTTCTCCGTGTTTTTCTCCTTATTCTTTCTGTTGACGAGCGTAGCTTGAAACGTTAAAGACTTTCTCTATTCCCGAGCGTTAAACTAATACATCCTTTTGTTGTTTACACCACCTGTCCTCATCTGTTGTTGTTTTTTTCGTAAATTCTCCTATATATATAATATATATTTACGTATAAACATATACACACAGATTAAAGAATCTGACGAAGACAGGGACTTGCTTTTGCAAGCATTATTTAATGGTAACACAGGGAACACTTCCAGAGTCAGTAACTTTATTAGTTTGAAGTAAGTGCAAAGACAGGTACTGTACTACCACTAACTACAGTCTTAAATTCATCCAGTGCTGTGCTGGTGATCAACACAGATAGCCTTTCTTGTGCCAGCTTGCTAGATTTCAGTCCTGGGTGAAAGTGATAGGAAGGGGTCTAACTTAACACTTAGTAGAGATTTTAGCTTAGCCGATAGTGATAGAGGGAGTATCCAACTGTACAAATAATTACTTCAAACAAATAGGTTCTAAAATGTCAAAACAGTGGAAACAAAAAGCCTAGAATGACTGTGCCCAGTGTGTAACCATTGTGTAACGTATCGAATCCTTTTGATACCAATCCACCTTAGTCCTAAGATACAAACTTTTTGTTTCAAAGTGATCTGAATTAAAACCTTCCATTAAAATTTCATGTTAATTTATGTTCCAAATGCTGGCTTCATGATGAAAAAGTTATTTTAATAAATTCTTCGTTATTTTCAAAATTAATTGAAACAAGTGTAATGTATAACAACAGAAATATGATGACAAAAGGGTGAATTAAGTCAGTCATGAGAAAAAGTTCCATGCTAGAAAACACAGTTCATACCATTTTTTAATTTGTTCTTCTTTTGTAGTTTTCTCTTTGTCTAACATACTGATCTGAGTCTGTACAGTAGAATGTTGATGCAGCTTTTTTAGAAGACCACTGAAAAGAGATACTGAAAACATCAGAATTTAACAAATTAATGACAATAACAATTATATGGTTAGAAGTGATACCTCATCATCATTTAATGTCTATCTTCTCTGCTGGCATGGGTTGGACACTTTGACAAGAGATAGGCAAGCTAGATTTCATTGTCTGCTTTGGTATGGTTTCTACAGCTGGATGCCCTTTCTAATGCCCATCACTTTGTAGAGTGTACTGGATGCTTTTTATGTGGCACCAGCACTGGTGCTTTTGACGTAGCACCATCACCAGCAGGGTTGCCAAAAATCTTGCAAAACAAAGACTTCTCAGCTGGGAGAGGGAGTGGATTTGAGGGTGGTGGCTTTTTGCCAGTTGAGAGATTGAAGCATAATAAAAGGATAGATATGTGTCTTTCTATAGAGGAGATACTTGGCCACCCCAGTAGGAAAAGAAAGGCGAAAGGAGGAGGATGTTCCATAAGAGTTTAAGGGGAGATGTTTAGAGAAGGGAAGAGGTGACTGTAGTAAGTAATGGTGAGGAAAATTGGAGTGTGTGTAGGTAAGCATGTTAGGAATAGTGGAGGGGCCTGCAGCAGGTGGTGATCATGAGTGGTGGGTACTCCACACTCCAAAATTAAATGCTGTTTACTAAGGGCTAATTTTGACCTAAACACATACTTAAAATAGTTAATCAAAAGGAAGGCGTGGAGGGAATTAACAAATTTAATTGCCAAAAGTGCATGGGAATTTGGCTAAATGTCTTCTACAATAGTCATGGGCCAACCAAAGCCTAGTGAGTGGATCTGGTAGATGGAGATTGTGTGAAAGCCCAGTGTGTACATTACTATCTCCTTGTCATGACATTACATGATAGTTGTAAGAGGGTATCACTGTCATGCAAGTATTGTCCTTCATTTTTAATCTTCTGAGATATATCTGGTCATGGAAAAATATTACCTGTTACCAACCCTCACCTAAGGGTTGGTGACAAGAAGGGCGTCCAGCTGTAGAAAATCTGCCTCAATAAATTCTGTCTAACCCATGCAATGAGAAATGGCTGTTAAATGACAATGATGAACGATGATGACATAGTTATAAGTAAATATAAATAGGTAGTCTTCAATGACACATCAGTGCTACTGCTGCTAACAAAAACTATATGCAATCACTACTGAACCCCCAAAAATGACAGAAATCACATGCCACATATTCTACACAACAAACAGATGAAACACTCAAGTAAACTAGAAACACTACAATTATACAAGAGAGTATACAAACAGCAATTCTACTCTCTTAAAAGACAATGCTGCACACACCTCAGGAATGTGAAAGTATACTGGATACGGCAGTAGAAGTTCATATGAAACTGTTGAACAACAACAATAATAATCTTTTCTACAATAGGTACACTCACACACAAATCCATGTGAGATTGCATGCTCATTTGTACCTTTCACTTTATTTTGAAGAAGATGTAAACAACAGCCCAAAAGATGAAGAAAAAAAATCAGTGCTCTTAAAAGTTTACCAAGTTTACCTTGCCACTATTACTTTCAGTGAACAAACCACTAATTGGCAAATTGGAAATTTGTAACCAATGATGATATTATTTGAGAATTGCAATATCACAAAATTAAATTAAATAATTACATACTCAAGTTCATCAAATTGTTCCTCCAGAGTTTTCTTCTCCTGAGACATATTCTGAATTTCTTTCTTTAGTTCAGCAACATTGATGGATTCCTCAGTAGCTTTCAATGATTTCTCCTTTATTAACACAACAGAACAGAAATGCATTATTGAAATACTAATCAGATAAAGTAATACATTTTACAATATATTATGTAAAGCTTAAACAATACTTGCTTCTAAGCTGTGCCAACGTCGTCTCCTTCATGGGACATGAAACTCAGCTTGCGAAAACTTATTGGGGCAAGCGAAAGCGAAATCGGGATAGCACCTGTGCCCAGCGTCGCCTTTCTGGCACTTGTGCCCGTGACATGTGTAAGGATTTTCGAGCGAGATCGTTGCCAGTGCCACTGGACTGGCTCTTGTGCAGGTGGCACATAAAATACACCATTTTGAGCGTGGCCGTTGCCAGTACCGCCTGACTGGCCTTTGTGCAGGTGACACGTAAAAGCACCCACTACACTCTCGGAGTGGTTGGCGTTAGGAAGGGCATCCAGCTGTAGAAACTCTGCCAAATCTGATTGGAGCCTGGTGTAGCCATCTGGCTTCACCAGTCCCTCAGTCAAATCGTCCAACCCATGCTAGCATGGAAAGCGGACGTTAAACGATGATGATGATGATGATGATGATGAAGCTGAAGAATCATTAGTCATCTTTTTGCTGGCATGAATTATAGAGGCTTTCTATGGCAGTATTTTACAGCCAGATACCCTTTCTGATGCCAACCCTTTTAGTTACCTCTTACAACTAACCAGGGTACAGTGTACCTGTTCTAAGACCTAATTTTTAATATAGGACAGTCAGAAATTTGTGGGAAGGCACAAATACAGCTGTGTGATTATGAAGTTTGCTTTTCAAACATACGGTTTTGGGTTCAGTCTTACTGCGTGGTACCTTAGGCAAGTGTCTTCTACTATGGCCCGAGGCTGACCAAAGCCTTATAAATAGATCTGGTAAAAGGAAACTGAAAGAATCCACTCATATATTGTAATGTTTATGTTAGAATTGCAAAGTTGCATAGTAGTAAGACATGAGCCTTGAATGTAAAGGATTTGAAAAGACTAGAAAGAAATTATGTTAGCATGTTCTACTGGATATTTAACGTTAAGTGTGGATGAATGACAAAGCACAAATATGTTGAGAGAAAAATTAATAAGAAGAATCAAATGTAGTATGCAAGAAGAAGACTGTGATGCATATGGATGAGGACAGCTGTATAAAGTGCTGACACAACAAAAAAAAGGTAACATAATTGAGCCTTAAATCTTAGATCAATACCATGTTGCTTAGGCTGGCCAGGGTCAAAATCCCACATTATTAATATTGGCGTAATGACCCTCTGTAGACACAACAAAAAAAATGGAAACATATTTGAGCCTTAAATCTTTGATCAACATCATGTCCTTTTGACTGTTCAGGGTCAAAATCCCCATGTTATTAATATTGGTGTAATGACTCTCCTTAAATACAACAAAAAAAGGGAAACATATTTGAACCTTAAATCTTAGATCATGTCCCTTAGGCTGGCCAGGGTCAAAATCCCAGGTGAATGATTCTTTCATTGGTTACATTTGATCAGGTCAAGTGAGGCTTAGTAATGCAATATCACCTAATGATCTTGATCCTTTAGTTTAACAACCTCTCAAAAAGGGGACAAGCATAGCCCTATTGCTGCAAAATTTATAATAAAATTAAGAAAGAAAATTAAAGTTGTAATGTAGCTTACAGCAGACTTCAAATCAGCAGAGATTTCATCAAGGTATTTGGCAGAACTTTCCATTTGTTGCAGGGCATACTCACATTTTTGAATTTCTGCTATGTTCTTTTTCTGGAAATAAAACATGCACATTTGTCAGAACTCATCTACATACCAGCAAGGCTGCAGCAGAATGACTGTAACATAAACTCTCATCATCATTTAAAGTCTATTTTCCATGCTGGCATGGGCTAGACCAGTGGTTCTCAAGAGGGCTCCATGTGACCCTGGGGAGGGTGGTGGTGGCTATAAGATTTGTTAAAATATTTTGTGTATTGTAGAAGCATAATCAATTTATTACACATAATTCTTAATTTTTTTTATAGAATTCTTAATATTCAATTATAAAAATACAGGAAGATGTTTTTTTTATACACATCAAATGGCTATGGAAGTCCATTAGCATAAAATAAGAATCAAAGGGGTCCATAGGGAAATATGGTTGAGAACCACTGGGTTAGAGGATTCATCAGGAGCTGGTGTGCCAGACGACTGTACCAAACACTCCAATGTCTGCTTTGACATGGTTTCTAAGGTTGAATGCTCTTCTTTTGTCAACCACTGAACAAGGTGCTATTTATGTGAAGTCACTCACTGAGTTGCAAGACAAGAACTCCTTGACTGAAGGAGGAACAGTAGTATCGAATTAGGTGGCTATTGCTAGGTGATGAGAGACCAACGCATGATAGATGGACAGGAACAGGTGTCTTGAAGTAGGAAGACAGATATATACAGGTGTTTTGATGTAGGAAGACAGTTACCCCAGTTGGAAAAGAAAGAAAACAGTGGTAAAGATGTGTCAGGGTGCCCCTTCAAGTTACAAGAAGGGGAATATAGGAAAGTGAACAACAATAAAACAATAACTAAGTCAACATATTTCTTACCGTTATTTCTTCTTCCATCTTAATTCTCTGTTCAAGTTGAACCTTTTTTTCTTTAACTCCATCCATTTCTTGCTGTATACGTTGCTCATTCTCTTCAAATCTTTTCTATTTGAAGAATTAACACGTTTTAATTGGAGGTAGGGGAGAAAACAAAAACAAAAAAAAAACCCAGGAATTTTATCAGTTTAGCCCTAGCATTTTAATTTATCTTGAGTAGTCAATAAATAAAATACACCCAAAATCTCAGCTTTATGTAATTTAACCCTCTAGCATTCAAACTGGTCTTATCCAAGCATAAATATTCTACTAGTTTTGTGTTAAAATTGGCCAGAGCTGGCCTCTCACACCTATCCTACATCATTCTAAAAATAAGCAATCACACTATGAAAATCTCTTGTTGACTTTGAGCTTCACCTACCCATTGATGGGATGTTAACAGACTCAACTTCAACAAAGAGCTAACTTTCTACTTTACATCTTTTTCAAGTATAATAAAAAAAAGAAACACACTTCTGTCAATAAAAAGAACAATTAAAAAAGTTCATTCTGTGAGCACAACATAATAGTTGTAAGAGTTGGACTCAGTTTTGACAATGTTGATATCGTTTAACACCAAGTTTCACCCTCATTAAACTTATCAAAGGTCTTCTGACCATGACCATCCTGTCTTTTCCCAGTCATAGTGTATACATAACAGATTAGTACAGATAAGATACATTAGCACAGAGAGGCCAATATCTAGATCAAATCCATGAGTACATAGGTCAGTAGTTCTTAAAACTTCATGACTTAAAGGCTCACTGGAGATCAAATATGACAAAATTACGAATGCAATTCATATAGAAAGTATGAAGTAAAAGCAACTTGAAATTAAAAATTTAGAAAAAATAACGAAAATTACTGCTTACCTTATATTATAATAACCTACTTGTGAAGAGCAAAATTATGAATAACAAGTTTTCTGAAACACTCTGGTATTAGTATGGCAATTCTAAAGCTTTGACCTTCTGAACCTACAAGTATGCTTTAGCAGGTATGATTTCATTTGACTATACACCCCTGGGAAAGGCAGTGAGCTGCTAGAATTATTAGCACACTGGGCAAAATGCTTAGCAGCATTTTGTCCAACTTTACGTTCTGAGTTCAAATTCCACTGAGGTTAACTTTGCCTTTCACGCTTTCAGGGTTGATGAAATAAGTGCCAGTTGAGCACTAAGATCGATGTAATCAACTAGCCCCTCCCCCAAATTTGTAGAAAAGATTATTATACTCTTGGAAGATGCAAAAAGAAGGTGGCCACATGGTTTTGTCATTACAGCTAACCATTTGACAGAAACAGTGTTATTTTCAGCTACAAACACAAAACTATATTGCCAGTCACTTTTGCATCTTCTAAGAGTATAGTCAAATGGAATCACACCTGCTAAAGCGTATTTGCAGATTTAAAGGATTAAATAGCATTATTTAAAATCTGCAGTGTATCTAGATGCCCTCTCAATGAATAAGCACATCACAATGGACCATACGAAAACCACTGACTAAGGTCATATACGTGAGTACAAAGCTCAGTATCTAGGGTCAGATATGTCAGAACTCACAACTAGCTGATAGAGGTCAAAATCATTGAACAAAGCACACATGAATACACAAAAATATACAATGAATACATACCTTTTCTATTTTGATATCAGACATCAATTGTTGATGGGTGTTATTTAACTTCTCTATAAAACATTTTGTGGTCTTGTTGTCAATGGTATTCTTATCAAAGTCTGAAAGAATTTAACAACAGTATTTGTTCATTTGTTTTAAGCTTGTTTTATATGGGCATGGGTTGGAAGGAGATTTATTAAGGCAGTACTTTACAGCTGACTAAGGTCATACACGTGAGTACAAAGCTCAAAGCCACAGGAAGTAGTGTTTGCAGGGAATATAAAGACAAAATCACCATTTTGCACAAGTGGTGTCATGCAAAATGGAATATAAACACACACACACACACAATTGCTGATACAGTTTCTGCTAAGTAGTTTATATGCAAGAGACAATACAAAATACATAACTTGGCATAACTAAAATAAATTCAGTTGACTAATGTTAAAGCAAATTTGTGATCTTACCAACATCATCATCATCATCATAACTGCAGTGACGGCAGCGAGGAGGAGGATATTATTAATTAATTCTGCTTGATAACAGCTGAGTGAAATAAAAGGCAGGTAGGTCTCTAACTAAAAAATACATCCCTAGCAAGACTCAGAACTCTACTTCATCCAGTCACTGAGCAAGCATAATAAAACAAACAGGCAGTGTTCTTAGAGTATCAGACTAAATGCCTAGTGGGTATTTGTTCCAGCTCTGTGCATTCTAACATCAAATCCTACTGATGTCAACTTTATTTCCATCCTTTCAGGATCACTAAGTACCATTCCATGGCAGTGGTTTTCATGGAATCACGAGAACATTAAATGGAATGCTTTGCTGCATCTAATCCAGCTCTGTACTTTCTGCGTCCAAAATTTCTGCCTAGAATACCATTATAAAGAATAACCTCTTCCAGGTGAACTTGTAGCAAGAGTCGAATCCAAGTCACAACATTATGGAGTCAATAAAAAATGTATTAGTTGAGAACTAGAGTCAATGTGATCAACTGGTCCTATCCCAATAAAATTTCAAGCCTTGTACCCATAGGTGAAAAAATTATTATAATTATTAAGGTGATGAGCTGGCAGAATTGTTAGCATGCTGGACAAAATGTTTAGCAGCATTTCTTCCACCTTTACATTTTGAGTTCAAATCCCACTAAGGTTGACTTGGCCTTTCGTCCTTTCAGGGTCAATGAAATAAGTACTAGTTGAGAACTAGAGTTAATGTAATTAACTAGCCCCCTCTCTTCAAATTTCAGGCCTTGTACCTATATTAGAAAGAATTATTATCATTACTGAAGACAGTGAGCTAACAAAATTGTTAGCATGTCAAACAAAATATTTAGAGGTTTTCTTCCAGCTCCTTACATTCTGAATTCAAATTCTTCTGAGGCCAACTTTGTCGCTAATCCTTTTTGGACCAATAAAATAAAATACCAGTCAAGTACCAGAGACAATGTAATTAACTTGCCCTCTCTTCCCAAAATTGCTGGCCATCCCCTCCCATGTCCCCAACATCTCTCTCTCAGCTGAGAGATCCTAGTCTGGAGGGCTCATCAGCACAGGTACCACATAAAAGCACCTGTGCCAGTGCTACATAATAACACTCATGCCAGTGCCACATAAAAAGCACCCAGCACACACTGTAAAGTGGTTGGTATTAGGAAAGGCATCCAGCCTTAGATCATCCAAAACAGACAAATGTCTCCAGGGCATCTCTCCAGCTGGCCAACTCCTGTCAAACCATCCAACCCATGTTAGCATGGAGAATGGATGTTAACTGAAGGTGATGATGATGATGATGATGATGATGATGAAGTGTGCCGACAAACTGGAAAAATCAATAACAACAGTACTAATTATTATTTTATAAATTATCAAAATAAAAATGTCTGAGTGCAATAATGATTTCCAACAAAGGACAAGACCATATATTTAAGGAAGAGAGGACAGATGATTATATTAATCTCAATTTTACAGATATTCTTTTACTTGTTTCAGTCATTTGACTGCAGCCATGCTGGAGCACCGCCATTAGTCGAACAAATCAACCCCAGGACTTATTCTTTGTAAGCCTAGTACTTATTCTATCAGTCTCTTTTGCCGAACCGCTAAGTTACGGGGACGTGAACATACCAACAACGGTTGTCAAGTGATGGTGGGGGGACAGACACAAACACACACACACACACATATATATATACGACGGGCTTCTTTCAGTTTCTGTCTACCAAATCCACTCACAAGGCTTTGGTCGGCCCGAGGCTATAGTAGAAGACACTTGCCCAAGGTGCCATGCAGAGGGACTGAACCTGGAACCATGTGGTTGGTAAACAAGCTACTTACCACACAGCCACTATTGCACCTATACTTCATTTTGGCTTGTTTTTTTTTACTCTACAAGAATGAAAAGCAAAGTTAATTTTGGCGGGATCAGAACTCAAAACATTAAAACCAGGGACAAATGCAGCAAGGCATTTTGTCCATCACTCTGTCTCTTTCTTTGCTTATCTGTTTCTTCAAATTCATCTCCTGCTTATTTATGTCCCATATTTAAAGACATGGTCTAACAGCTGCACTAGTAATAGCGCTTAGTAGATACATGTTTTGCAACTCAACATACAACAATAAAAATTTCTAACTCCCACTATTAGCATGAGGTAAGGATTGTGTGGTAAGAAGTTGCTTCTTAACATGGTTCCAGATTCAGTCTCACTGCACAACATTTTGGGCAAGTGTCTTCTACTATAGCCTCAGACCAACCAAAGCCTTATGAGTGGATTTGGTAGATGGAAACTGAAAGAAGCCCTGTGTGTGTGTGTGTCTGTCTGTGTTTATTCCCAGTAACTTAGCAGTTTAGCAAAAAGGGAACCAATAGAATAAGTACTAGGCTTCAAAAAATTTGTCCTAGGGTCAATTTGTTCAACTAAAACCCCTCGGGACAATGCCAATTTTTTTTTGTATTCCAATATGGTAAAAATGAATGTGAAGCAAATAGAAGGAAAAATGTTCTCACCATCAATGTTATATTTTGTAGCCAGTTGCATGACCAAATCTGTACGGCTTTGTATATTTTCTTCATTGTTCTGAAATAGCAAGATTGATAAAAAAACAAAACAAAAACAAATATAACAATGGTTTCTGATTTAGGCTCAAGGCCAGCAACTTTAAGGAGTAGTGGTTGGTTGATATCATCAACACAAGTATTTGACTGTTACTTATTTTATTGACTAGGTGTAGGGAGGTAAAGCAAAATTGACTGCGACAGGATTTCAATGCAGATTGTAAAGAGCCAGGACAAATACTACAAAGCATTTTCTTTGTAGTATTTGAGGTAGTGAGTTTGATTCCCAGACTAGGCTGAGTATTGTGTTCTTGAGCAAGACACTTTATTTTATGTTGCTCCAGTTCACTACATATAAAGCACATACAAACCAAAAGGAAGCTGCTACATGGTCGTTCAACTTGCTATATATAACAGCCAAATTCCCATCAAATCACTCACCACAAACGAAAAAAGGTCCCTATTTTAATGACTCATAAGACATGAGCAGCTAATACAAACACTATAAGAACTTGGGTGGGACATTGCATGAAGAGGAAATAATATTAGTTTCGAATTTTGGCACAAGGCCAACAATTTCGGGGGAAGGGTTATATTGATTACATCGACCCCAGTGCTCAACTGGTACTTATTTTATCAATCCCAAAAGGATGAAAGGCAAAGTTGACCTCAGCAGAATTTGAACTCAGAACATGAATATGGATGAAATACTGTTAAGCATTTTGCCTGGTATGCCAGTTCACCGCCCTATAAAGAGGAAATAATATTGATAATGTCTGCCTTAAAACTTACTGCAGCTTCTTGGTCCAGTTTGCCAACCTCCACCAACAAAATGGATTTTTCTTGTTCATAACCTTCATTCTCATTTGCAAGTTTGTCGAGTTTCTTATTAAACTGAAAAATATGAACATTTTAAAAATAAGTTTTTATCATTCCTAATAACATTAACAAAGTGAAAAAAGTGCAAGGACTCAAACACAATTCACATGGCGCTTACCTTTCCTGTATAGTGCTCACCACTATTATGATTTCATACACTGACACAAAGTTAGAAATTTGTAAAAGTGGGAAATGACGAAAGTGCATGCTTGGAACTAATTTATTTGGCCCAGGAGGGATGAAAGGCAAAGGTAGCCAGGGCAGGATTTGAATTCATAACATAAAAGAAGGGACCCTTCTCTATCTCTTGGCATGAAGTTGCACATTCTATTCCCAGCCTGGTGTTCATAGTTTTGCAACCTCACTGGTGCTGGTGGCACAAAAAAAGCACCTGGTACATGCTGTAAAGTAGAGGGTGTTAGGAAGTGCATCCAGCTGTAGAAACCATACCGAAGCAGACATTGAAGCATGATGCAGTATTTGGGCCCATCAGACCCTGTCAAACTGGCCAACTCATGCCAGTATGCAATATAGACATTAACCCTTTAGCATTTAAATAGGTCACATCAAGTCAAAATAGTCTACCTGTTTTATGTTCAAACTGACCAGATCTGGCTTTTCAAACCAACCTTACAATATCATTCTAAAAATGAACGGTTACCTCATCAAAGCTGGAAAATAACGTATGATTAATTCAAAATAATGTGAATAAACAAGCATTACTTTTGACAGAATAATGTAAATTTCAAAGGGTTAAACAATGATTAAAATGATGATGATAATGATGATTTATTCCAGCACTCTTATATCTCCTGGACTTGACTGCTAAGAATTAAACATCTTAATTATAAATGCAATACAATGCAAGTTATTCTCCACAACAACAATGATTTCTTACATAGACACATGGTCAATTTAAAAAAAAAAAGTTATAGTTAACTGAATATAAGGACCAGTATATTATTGATGCTACTATCTATATCAGTCCTGAGTGATGAAATCTATGTTCAGCCCTAGCAGGATTTGAGCTTAGAATCAAAAAGTGGGGAAACTAAACATTGTAAAATATAAAGAGTTAAAATTTCGTACAAGAAAAACTTATTGTAAAATAAGTTTGGAACTCAACACTGCCCCCCAATAAACAGTGTGTACTGGTCTGATAAGTATTAGGAATCTCAAAGATCTATGAGGCTGGTGCTTGTTCCAAGTTTCTGAATCATTAAGTGAATGAGAGACAAAGCTTCCTCTGTATAGGGTCTATTGCCTATTGCATGTAGCTTGAGCCACAAAAGGAATTAAACTGTAAACCAACAAATGTTCCATCATCACTAGAGAGTTGCTACTGTATGAAACCTTTTTAGAATGAGATGGATTTAAGAATCTGAGCAGTACATAATTGCCACTGAGAAGATATGAAGCACTTATTTCTCACCTGGTTGTCTGGGACACAATTACTTGGTTGTCTATGCTTTCAAAATATCACTATTTCAACTTATTTGGGACTCATTAACTTTAGTAAAGTCATTATATACACTTCCATCAGACCATATGAATAAATATTCAGTATCCTCTATGTAAGACTTAAGAGGTGGCAATTTGGGAAAATGTCTTCTACTCTAACCTTAGGTTGACCAACACAATGCAAGTGGAATTTGATAGTCACAAACAGCAAAACTCATTGTATATGTGTGTCATTGTGGTTATAGTTTGCTTCCCAACTACGTGGTTTTTGGTTCAGTCCCACTGCGTGACACCTTAGGCAAGTGTCTTCTACCATAACCTTGTAAATGGATTTGGTAGACAGAAAATGAAAGAAGCTCATCATACGTGTGTATATGCTTGTTTCTCTGTCTTTACATGATGATGATGATGATCATCGTTTAATGTCCGCTTTCCATGCTAGCATGGGTTGGACGATTTGACTGAGGACTGGTGAAACCAGATGGCTACACCAGGCTCCAATCTGATTTGGCAGAGTTTCTACAGCTGGATGCCCTTCCTAACGCCAACCACTCCGAGAGTGTAGTGGGTGTTTTTACGTGCCACCGACACGAAGGCCAGTCAGGCGGTACTGGCAACGGCCACGCTCAAAATGGTGTATTTTATGTGCCACCCGCACAAGAGCCAGTCCAGGGGCACTAGCAACGATCTCACTCGAAAGTCCTTACACATGATGTATATGTTTTTATGTCTACAGATCTAAAAACCAGTGTTGATTATGTGTCCTTTTATGTCTTGCAACTTTGGGGTCAATATGAGTGACTAAACACTTGAATGTAGTATCTGAGTATGATTGTAGTCCAATCAATAAAAGAGTAATTAGATACTTATACACTATGCAGAAAATGAATTAATTATATATATCAGTAAATATATGCAGAGAGAATGTTTGTTTGACCAACAATTGTGATTTAACTTGGTTATTTCTTAACAGCCGTAATGTAACCAAAAACACCTGCTTTCAGATCAAATTGTATAGTCTATGTTATATAATAAGATGGTGAGCTGGCAGAATTGTTAGTACGCCAGACAAAATGCTTAGCAGTATTTCAGCAATCTTTACATACTGAATTCAAATTCTACCGGGGGTTGATTTTGCCTTTCATCCTTTTGGAGGTAATAAAGTAAGTACCAGTTGAGCACTGGGATTGATGCAATCAACCAGCCCCATCCCACAAAATTTCAACCATGTGCCTATAGAAGAAAGGACTCTATAGTGTGATGCACCACCCTTCTTGGTTCCAAGTTTAAATCCTGCCACAGAAATAATGAATACTAGCTGAGAAGCAATAGCAATGATTACCTCTGAAAGAGAGTCTTCTTTTTCTTGCAAGTTGTCTTCAAATTTATTTATCATTGTCTGCAACTCAGCAGTGCTTCCTGTAAGAACAGAAACAAATTTATAATGCTAAGGGCTGAAGATTGATTTCTCATACTTAATAGAAAACAAGTTCCACTCTCACTTTATAGCTGACTGGTTAACAAAACTTACATATGCATCTGATTGTTTACCTAATTAAAGTAAATAATTATAATTAATATTAATTTATCTATTTATCAACTATTTCATATCTATTTGTTTTTAAATGAGAGAGAAATAGACTGTTAAAGTAAGTTAACAAAAGATGAGGCTCCACATCTACAATGCATCAGCTCTCTACATTCTCCTCTATGGAGCAGAAACATGGCCCCTCACAAAGACCTGGGCAAAGAGACTCAAGGGCTTCGATAGCAGAGCCCTAAGAACCATCGAGAACATTAGATGGTACCATCATGTTTTCAATAAAGAACTAGATGTGCACATGTATCAGTTCAAAGCCTCCCACCTCATAGCGATCTGTTGCATGCACTGGTATGGACATGTCCTCTATCTCCTGCTAGATCATCCATCCTAACAGGGCTTTACTCTCATTCAACTCAGCAGCTGCGACTGGAAGAGGCCTCATGGTTAGCCCTGCACCAGATGGGTGGACACGAATGGGGAAGATCTCCAGAGGCTTCACATCACCTTGTCAATGCAGAGGAGCTGACACAGAACCACCAGCGATGGAGAGCACTGGTGGATCTGGTCGGCTTTAAGCATGATGATGTCTCTAGAACCACTAACCTGGGATGACCCCAGCCTCATCATGCAAGAGCATGAAGCAGCCACTGGTCATCATTGCTCCTGTTACTCATTCAATCAAGAAAACTAAGTAAAGCATGTTTGTCAGCTGTGTAAGATGAGTCATAGTAAGATGAGCACATTTCATAGTTATATTGGCAACTACTCATTTTACAAGAAGCAAGCTTATAGTGAATGAATAAGGAATCCTCAACATGGCTGCCCTGACTACTAGAAATAGTAATCAAAGCTCCTTAAAACTCTACTGTCAGAATAAGATCCATGCATTGCATTAAAATCTATTAGAGTCACAATAAGAGGTGTTGGGCTTATGATAAAATCAATCACCACTGCCACAAAATCAGATATTAACCTTTTAGCATTCACATTACTCTGTCAAACATAATGCTTATTTAATCCCATTGTTTTGAATTAATCATGTATTATCTCATAAAATTGAGACTTCTATGATGTGACTGTTTATCTTTAGAATGATATTGTAGGGTTGATATGAGAGGCCAGATGTGGCCACTTTCAACATGAAAATGGTGGAATATTTGGGTTGGATATAGCTGGTTTAAATGCTAAGGCTTAATAACATTTATGCTACATACATTACTATTAAAAATAAGATCTATTTATTTCATTGATATTGCATGAAGATTTTAAAGAAATGTTGAGAACTCATTGTTAATGTATGTTCCTTCACATTAGAAGAGACACCTCAAACCATCACAAAATGCACCTATCATCGTCATCATCATCATTTAACGTCTGCTTTCCATGCTAGTATGGGTTGGACGATCTGACTGAAGACTGGCAAACCAGATGGCTGCACCAGGCTCCGATCTGATCTGGCAGAGTTTCTATAGCTGAATGCCCTTCCTAACGCCAACCACTCCGAGAATGTAGTGGGTGATTTTACGTGCCAGTCAGGCAGTACTGGCAACGGCCATGCTCAAATGGTGATTTTTACGTGCCACCTGCACAGGAGCCAGTCCAGCGGCACTGGCAACGACCTCGTTCGAATGTTTTTTTCGTGTCAGTAAGGCAACGCTGGTAACGATCATGCTCAAATGGTGCCACCGGCACGGGAACCAGACAGCTACTCTGGCAATGATCATGCTCGGATGGTGCTGTTAGCGCTCCACTGACACAGGTGCCCAAAATTGTATCTGTAGCTATCACAGTTTCTGTAGTTGGATAAACATTACAACATGTATAACAACTAAACCAAGTCAAGCCAATGAAGAAGTTTCTACATGATCTTCCACCCTACTAGAAGTCAAATAAGGAATATCCCTCAAATGACACCACACCATCTTTAACAGAAAGAGCACATTGGACAATATAGTTCTAGATACACAATGCCTGAAATTATGATAAAATAGTCATGACTGGAACAGCCATGAGTACAAGGTTGCTTGATTTGAACTGACCTGGAAATATTATGAACTTACCTTCAAATTCAGTTTCAATATTTTTTCTTAATTCCTCAACAGATATCTGTAAGTGCTTTCTTTCAGTTTGGACAACCTCTAAAAATGGAGCCAGAAATAAAAATCAAGTCTTTTTTTCTTCTTTTTCCTGCATCTTGAACAACTTGGAATATTATTTTACAAAAATACTAAAAACAATAAACTTTTATGTAACTGTGTAACTTACTAGAATTAGCAACCAAATCTCTCTCAAATCACATCCACCCCACCAGCTTACAGAAAAAGAGGGATACATTTAACAATGTAGTCCCAAACTTTATGAATCTCAGTAGGATTTGAACCCAGAATGCATAGAGCAAGGACAATTACGCAGTATTTGTCTGATGCTCAAATAACCATCATTTAACATCCACTTTTCCAGGCTTGCATGGGCCAGACAAAATTTGTGGAGGCAGATTTTCTACAGCCAGATGTCCTTCCTGTTGCCAAACAACATAATATTTCCTATGGCCAGATATGTTTTTCAAAGAAGACTGGAAACAAACATTATTGTATGATAGTGATGCTCACTTACATGTGAGCATCAAAACAAGCACACACACATATATATAACAGGCTTTGATCAGTTTCTGTCAGCCTCAATAAATTCTGCCTGACCCATGCAAGAAGAGAGTGGACATTAAAATAATGGTGATGATAATAAAGTAAAAATAATATGTAAAAGGAAAAATTATAGATAAGTATAAATTACATTCATCATCTTAAAGGGGGGAAAGAAGGTGTAATAAAAAAATTTTGAAAGTAAATTTTTAACTTATAAGCCAATCTCTAAGTATACTTGGACAACGGTAGCTTGATAACACTTATGAATTTACCAAATCAGATGAGTAATAATTGCACATGAAATATGAGAACATAAGACCAAATTCTCAAATATATATGAAAACCTACCAATATCATTCCTTAGTTTGTACATTTCTTCAGAACGTACATTGATGCCATGGATTTTCTCCTGAAAATATACAAATTTTATAAGTAACCTATAGAGAGGATCAATATCTCATAGATAAATCACCTATGTGATAAAACTGAGATCTATCTCGTGTAACTTTCTCAAGCAATCTAATACACATTGTCATCTCAACATCTACTTTTCCATGCTTGCACAGGTCAGGTGGATTTTTTTCTTGTTGCCAACCCTCACCTGTTTCCAAGTAAGGTAATATTTCCACATGATCAGACATGTTTTCACAGAAAATTGGAAATGAAGGACAGAGCAAGTAGACATTAATACATATACATGCACACACACATTTATGCATATATATAAGCATACACACAAGAATGTATTCTTTCAGTTTTCATCTACCAAATCCACTCACAGCCTGCCTGGAGCCATAGTAGAAGACACTCGTCCAAGGTATCATGCAGTGAGACAGAACCCAAAACCACATGCTTGGACAGTAAGCTTCTTACCACACAGCCACATCTGCACCGATAATTAAGATGAAAAATCTAAAAGATATAGAATTAAATGTGCTGCCCAAATACAGTGGAACCTTGTTTACAAATTTAGTTCATTCCTGAAGGTTGTTCACCATCCAAAATATTGGTAAACTAAAACTATTTTTCCCATAGGAAACTCAAGAGAAATCACAGCAAATTCAAGCAATGATGTACATTGAGAGAAAGCTAGACAGTAACTCACACTCTCCCACTGATATTCCCAGTGCATTGTCAACTGTTGCTGCTGGCTTGTGTGTTCGTTACTCAAGACACCATTTATCACCCAAGACATTTTATGTTTGATAAATTGTTCATAAACTGATTTGTTTGTGATGAGAGGTGTTCACAAACCAAGGTTCCACTGTAATACATAGTGAATCCCTACAGCTGGAATCCAACAAGGCAAATGCATATGGCCATTAACTTCCATTGTCAAAAGTTCAAAAATACATGGATATATTTGTATGGTTTACTATATTTACATGTTACAATGTGAGAAATTCAGTACAAAACATCAGGGTCAAAATTACAGGGTGATAAGTTATACTCGCATAAAGAAGGTAATAGGATAAAATATATTGCAGATATTTAAGTACAATAACTGAAGATTGTATTACACTTAAGATGACTTTGTGCTTGAGAAACTATGGTAGTTTAAGAAGGAAGGACAGAGTCAAAAACGTTTTTTGAAGATCATCCGAAACAGTAAAAAGAAAGAGAGAAAGAAAGCCCAACTCATGGGTCATTCTTAGACTAGAAACCTGGTCCTAATGCTTGCAGAGAGTGAACATAGTTATAGGCATCAAAGGGCATCGTACAGGAGTTAAATTAGACAATGGTTTAACCCTTTAGCATTTAAACCGGCCATATCTGGCCCAAATATTCTACCATGTTTTATGGTCAAACTGACCAGATCCAACCTATCACAACTACTCTACAATGTCATTCTAAAAATATACAATTACGCTATCAAAATCTCAAAGATAATGAATGATTAATTCAAAACAATGTGAATAAATAAGCATTAAATTTGACAGAGTAAGCCAAATGCTAAGGGGCTAAGTATATCACCAAAATCAGATATGATCCATCCAATGGGCTTCCCTACAGTTTCTATCAACCAATATTTACTCACATGGCTCGAGTAAATCCAAATAAATGGTAAAGGCACTTTCTTAAAATATCATACAATAGGATTGAACTGAAAAACCACTTAATTGCAAAACAAATTTCTTAGCCTGAAACTT
This sequence comes from Octopus bimaculoides, assembly GCF_046866305.1. NCBI lineage: Eukaryota > Metazoa > Mollusca > Cephalopoda > Octopoda > Octopodidae > Octopus > Octopus bimaculoides. Next base: position 99,379,193 of record NC_142928.1, read on the forward strand.
CTAATCAGAAAATGTAAAATAATTAAAATAAATAAATAAATAAAACACTTACTTTAATTGGTTCTAGCTCTTCCATCATTTTCTTCACTAAATCCTTGGAAGCTGCATACCTACCTTCCAGTTCTGATTTGTCATTTTCGAACTAAAAGAAAAAAAAACAAACTTAAAAAGGTAATTAATTAATAAATTTAACTAAACAGAAGAATATTTTCAGACGATTCTTTAGCTTTTGGAAACCACCATCATCCCTATTGCATACAGAATTCCACTTGTGTACACCATATTACACTTAATGCACTGTTTTCTATACTCTGCAGCTTATTGTGGTTGTTGTGGGAAGATTGGGGACCCAGGTAGGACTAGTAAAGTTCATCATCATCATATAACATCGGCCTTCTGTGCTGGCATGAGTTGGATGGTATACAGGAGCTGGTAAGCTAGAAGCCTGCACCAAGCTCCACTGTCTATTTTGGGATTGCTTCTACACCAACCACTTTGCAGAGTGGACTGGGTGTTTTCTGCGTGGCACCAGCATTCATGAGGGAAAAGCTAAGATAATACATGAATTTTTTTTTTTAAGGATCTTTATCTTCAAGGCTAAGAAACAACTGTTAGTACCAATAGACAGCAGTATCAAAGGTTACTAAATGATTTAAAATAATCAAGAACCAATTACCTGAGTGAAGGTAAGACTGTATGATGCATGTGTACAAACTGTAATGCTGCATGGTAGCGAGACGTGGGGCCCTGAATACAGAGGGCATGTGAAGGCTGGGGAGAAATGAAGCTGGTATGCTCTATTGTGTCAGCACTGGTGTATTAAAAGAGTAGTTGGGCATAAAAGGAATTATATGCAGTGTGAAAGAGAGGAGACTGTTGGTTTGGTCATGTGATGTGGATGGATGAGAACAATTGCATAAATGAGTACCATTCACTTAAAGTGGAGGGAAGTTGTGAAAGAGGGAGACCCAGCAAGAGATGAAATGAAGTAATGAAGGCTAATCTCAAAATGCTGATCCTTACAATGGAGATGACAGAGAACCAAGATGTGTGGAACATTGTTGTATTCAAGAAGGTTTGCTTAGCACATCAGAATTGAGATCCTAAAAGCAAGGTGTCACATAAAAAGCATTGGTGTGGGTGCTGGTGCCATGTAAAAAGCACTGGTGATGGTGCCACATAAAAAGCACCCAGTGCACTCTGTAGAGTTGTTGGCATTAGGAATGGTATCCAGCTGTAGAAACCAAACCAAAACAGACTATGAAACCAGGAGTAGCCCCTGGCCTTGCTAGTTCCTTTCAAGCTGTCCAACCCATGTCGGCATAGAAAACAAGACATTAAATGTTGATAATGATGATACCCTTGTATTCAGAAATGTTAACACTTTCAGTTACTGACCTGTAGCCATAAGGTGAATCCACCTTTTGGATTTAGCTGATCATAAAATACTTATTTTAGTTTGGTGCTTATCAAACTATTTTTGCCAAATCATTTTTGACACAATATCAGTTTTTCATAAACATAAATACTGACACAAACAAAAGGTTACACACACCTATGAGATGTTATTCCAAATATAACAAAGAATACAACCCATGCCAGCATGGAAAAGCAGATGTACAAGCAATATAAATAGCAGCAGTGATGGTAATGATGACAATGATAAAACTTGTATAAGGAACAAGAATATTTGCAAATACAGAAGAAGCTAAAACTTGATTAAATCAAATATAAGTATAATCATCATCATAATTTAACATTCACTTTCCATGCTTGCATGGGTGGACAGTTTGACAGGATCCAGTGAGTTGTGAGGCCACTTTAGGCTCCAATGTCAGCTTCGGCATGGTTCTACAACAGGATGCCCTTCTTAATATCAATAAGGTGCTTTTTTTTGTGTCACCCGCACTAGTAAGGTTGCCGAGTAACTTGCAAGATAGAAGAATAGGGAGAGGAATGAATGTAATTTATTTCAGTCAGCCAAAACCAAACTGGCCGAAACTTTTCAACAAATACTGCTACATTTGTTTCTACATTCAAAATAGATACAGCTTTGTTTGTGGAAACTCGACATTTCAGCCATATTGTTTCAGCTAACTAAATGAAATAATTTACACTATACAACCAGTTTTGAATACATTTTTGCCACTAATTACCATTAATGGACATGCAAAAACACACAATATACACACAAAAAAAAAACACATTTAGATGTACAAACAAGAGTACTCATATATGCAGTGAAGTTTATTTAATTGTTCAAAGCTGATGATTTACAGTGTTTCTCACTATGTACAATCAATCTGCTAACAAAAAGATTATTCCTTTTATCACCTGAAGAATTTCACATAACAAGAAACTCCAACTCGTAAATGATCAACTTTGAATGAAGAAATGAAATATAAACCTTTAAGCAAAAGATACAACACCTACTAAAAGCATAATAATAATAATAAACAAAGAGGAAGTTTTAAACTTACTTTTGTGACTTTTTCTTTGTGTTCTTTCAGATACTTTAGTTCTGTTTTCTTTTCTTTTATGGAAGCATCCTGAGAGAATTAAACATGAGATTTATCACAATTTATTTTATAAGTCAGTAAAAGCAGGTGTTCAGAATGTGATCAGCAGCGAGATCATTGAAACAATACAGATCATTGTCTTTTAATCATTCTTGACTCAATACAACAGCAAATGTTTTCAGACTATTTTTACCTTTTAAAGCAGTCCAACAGGCACTAATGGTTGTTTTCTAATCATACTCATCATGGTTCTTTTTTTAAAACAGTGATTTATAGCCAGATGTCTTTCCTGTTAGCAACTCTCTTACAATGCATTGCATATAGTTCAGATTATTCTTTGCAATTATCAGCAATGGACTGTCAAAGGCTCATATATTTAGGATGATATTTACAATTAAAATAGTCAGGTAGTAGCTGTTCTTTAGTGTTGTAAGCAATGGTGTACAGAGTAGATTAACTAATCATTTATAATTAGTGCAGTCCATATATATATTAACCATTAGATATTGCTGCCAAATAATAGAGACTTGAAAGGATTAACTCGCTGCCAATAGGATTTAAGAGAAAATAATGTTTGGATGATTAATCACTGGTTCAGTGTGTTTCTTCGGAGAGAATGACTAGAAAGTGTCTATCTTAGTGCATTTCATTCAAAAAGCATCAGTTTTTCACTGATGTTAATGAAAGATATAACTATATACAAACACACACTATTTGTGTGTGTGTATATATATATATATATATATATATACACACATATATAAAAGGAGTGAATATTCAGATGTGAACATCCATAAAGATATTATTATTGTTAATATTATCTCCAGTGAACATAAGAGATTGATAATAATAACAGCAATAATACAGGTGGTTACAGGTATCAAATAACTATAAAATTAAAATTAGCACTAAGCATAAGGACACACTGGGCATCTAACCTGTTTAGAAAGCCCCAATAAACTACCAATAACACTGAAAATATGACAGAAAACAACATTAAGCAGCGAACAGTTAAAGAATTAAAACATACCATTGTAGATAATGCCACTCGGATATTCATGTACCATGATTTCAAGTTATGTCTGTCTGGCCTTAACTCTCATCAGTACGACTTACTGAGAGAAAAAATTCAAAACACGTCACGTTAAAATCTGCTGGCATTCTGATTTTCTGTCATATTTTCAGTGTTATTAGTGGTTTATTGGGGCTTTGACTCCTATTCTAAACAGGTTAGATGCCCAGTGTGTCTTTATGATTTGTGCTAATTTTAATTATATATATGGGCATATGGCGTGAAAAAGTGCCACACCCTAACAGTTGAGGGAACCCGTGGAAGAGGTAGGCCCAGGAAGACCTGGGCTGAGGTGGTGAGGCAAGACCTTCGTACATTGGGCCTCACGGAGGCGATGACTACTGACCGAGACCTTTGGAAATGTGCTGTGCGTGAGAAGACCCGGCAAGCCAAGTAAGATCGTTGCCAGTGCCCCTGGACTGGCTCTTGTGCGGGTGGCACATGAGATGCACCATTTTGAGCGTGGCCGTTGCCAGTACCGCCTGACTGGCTCCCGTAGGATTTTCGAGTGAGATCGTTGCCAGTGCCCCTGGACTGGCTTGTGCAGGTGGCACATAAAAGACACCATTTCGAGCGTGGCCGTTTTCGTGCGGGTGACACGTAAAAGCACCCACTACACTCTCTGAGTGGTTGGCGTTAGGAAGGGCATCCAGCTGTAGAAACTCTGCCAAATTAGATTGGAGCCTGGTGTTGCCATCCGGTTTCACCAGTCCTCAGTCAAATCGTCCAACCCATGCTAGCATGGAAAACGAACGTTATACGATGATGATGATGATGATGATATGGCCTAGTGGGTTGGGTGTTGCATTCATGATTGCGAAATTGTGGGTTCAATAATTCCAAACAAGGTGATTGCATTGTGTTCTTGAACAAAATGCAAAACATATCATCTCACATTGCTCTTAATACCTTTAGACAAATAGGCCTCAAAATCACTGTAAATACTAATCTGTCAAAAGTTGATTTTTTAGATGTTTCCTTAGATCTAAACTCCTGCTCTTATAAACCATATCATAAGCCAAACAAGAAACTCTCCCACGTATACAGTCCTGTCACCCTACTGTAGTGTTTAAAAACCTGATAGCTAACATTAGTAGTAGGATATCCAATCACTCTTCTTCTAAAGAAATATTTAATAAGGCAGCCTCCTACTATAACAATATCTTAGCTAACAGCAGTTTCAAAGATAACATATATTACAACCTTCCAAGTAAAAATATGAATCATAAAAATAGACCTGGAAAAATAATATGGTTCACTCCCCGTTTTCCTTTAATGTTAAAACTAATGTAGACAAGAAATTCCTGTCTTTTAGATAAGCATTTCCCAACAAACCACAAATACAGGAAGATTTTTAAGACACACAAATTATGCTGCCCCAATATGAAGAACATTATTGTTGTAAGCATCACCAAGAGCCCACTCCCAATTGTAACTGTCAAGAACTTGAAGCTTGCTCTATTGACCAGGCATATATGATAAACTCTGACATATATGAGGTAGAAGTCACAGCAACACTTCAACATAACCTAACTGAAAATAAAAATTACACTGGGTTATGCAATGGTGTTTTCAAAAGACATTATGTAAACCACCTATCTTTTCAGTACATCAATAAAAGTAAAGCCCACTAAGTTGGCTAGCCACATATCAAATTTCAATACAATATCTGGATAGTATTTAACCTGAAGACAATGCAAATGCTTTTGTGTGTGATGACACAATTACAAGCATTAATTTTGACCATCCTCTTCCTTTTTCTATTGAATGCCTCCTCTTCTTTTTATTTCTTCCCCTCTTCCCCTTAGTCCTTCTTTTCTAAATCATCACTTCCCTCCCTCTTCCTCTATCTCTCTTCCATTTACCTTATGCTTATTGCCGCTATTCAATTCCCTCCCCATACCTATACCATTTCTTTCAGAAATGACTGATGAAAATAGCATTAATTTTCTAGGTGATTCAAATTTTCTCAACCAATCAATGGGCCAAATCAATAACAATACCTATAAAGACTACTGAAAACAGCTGTAAGTCAAATTTACTGCTATAAAGGAAAATATGTAATGACAGTTATTAATGCCTTGTCCTGTATATTAATCTGGGTAAAAACCAGTATAACTGGAACACAACCATGGATTTACAATATAGAATGGTAATGAATTATAACTTCGGTCCCTGTCATAAGAATACACAGAGTTCTTTACTAATTTAAACAATATCGATAGCCTGGTGTAGTAACAGAGAACTTATAACGTATTTGTTCCAGTTGATAATCCCTCATTAATAACTTTATCTATAGTTTATATATATATATATATATATATATATATATATGGATGTAAATTTGATTTATAAATATTTAAAATAAATTTACCTCATTTTTATTTTTTATCTACTCATAAGATGCAGGACAAATTTTGATTAATTTGTATTGTGAATCATTATATGCATATATGTGAGTTTATTTCATTTAATTGATGTTATTTTATTTTCTAGTTTCCTTCAAAAATAAATTTCAATATTTTGTTGTTTTACCTTTACTATACACCTATATTATGTCCATTAATTTCAGCTGATAGATAATCCAGTAATTTGCCCAAATTTTTTATATAAAAAATTTTGTTGTATACTCAATCAATTATTATCCAATAACTCATTTTCTATGCTGATGCTTGAAGACAATTTAAATTTTATCATGATTGTTTAACATCTGTTTTCCATGCTGGCATGGGTTGGACAGTTTGACAGAAATCTGGAGAGCCAGCAGCTGCACCAGGCTCCAATCTGATCTGGCAATGTTTCTACAACTGGATGCCCTTCCTAATGCCAACTACCCCAAAAGTGTAGTGGGTGCTTTTTACATGCCACTGGCACAGGAGCCAGTCAGACGGGCCTGGCATCGATCACATTCGGATGGTGCTTTTTATGTGCCACCAACATAAGAGCCAGTCAGCGGGTACTGGCATTGGCCACAATCAGTTGGTACTTTTTATGTTCCACCGGCACAGGAACCAGTCAGGCAGACCTGGCATCGACCACATTCAGATGGTGCTTTTTACATGCCACCAGTATGGGAGCCAGTGTGGGGGTACTGGCATTGGCCACGTTCGGTTGGTGCTTTTTATGTGCCACTAGCACAGGAGCCAAAAATTACATTGTGTTGATAAATGTAAAAAATTAGAATTACAGTTCTATATTTAAGAGATGAGGAATTATGTACATTTGACAGATATTTGTCCTCATCTTGTTTGTTGTTAACACGTTTTGGCTGATATACCCTCCAGCCTTCATCTGGTGTTTTGGGGGAAATTTCGAACCTGGGTTCTCGTTCCTAAGGTATTTTTCGATGTTATTATTATTATTCAGGTCACTATTGGAATTGAACTCGGAATCTTGGGGTTAGTAGCTTGCGCTCTTAACCACTAGGCCATATGACCTGAATAATAATAATAATATCAGCCAAAATGTTGTGTTAACAACAAACAAGATGAGGACAAATATCTGTCAAATGTAAATAATGTAAAAATTAGAGTTGTTTATGAAACTTGTCTTAATTCTTGATTATTTTAGAATTTAACTGAAATATGTAAGAGGTGCATTTTGGTTAGAAATACAGTAACGAAAGAGTTAATGTCATACAAATCCTCCTCACTAATCCCGATGAGACTTTCAGAATATTGAAGGTAGTTTATTTTAATTAATAAAGCTGATAGTTAACAATAAAAATCATTCTTACTTGTACTTGTTTATATTTACGAATTGATTCTAAGGCTTTGACATAGCGAGTTGAAGCAAATATAGCATCAAATTTCTCCTTTAAAACTTTTCCTTCACTCAGAGGCCTATAAAAAGGTAAAAAGAAAGCACAAAAGATGTACTAAACTTGCATTTTGAAAATATAATTCTGTTTTACTGTTTTACATTCATTTTTCCATGTTAGTTATAATAGGATGCTGTGTGAAAATACAAAGAAATAATTGAGTATGATCTTTTAAAGCATATGTTTTATAACTGGATGGTCACTCTGCTGAGAAGTATGTGAGAAGAATGTGAAGTAGCATTGTAACTTATTTGGGATATATATCTTATAGCTCATGCTCTGAATAAGAAAGTTCTTGTTTGTGTTCAATTATCTAATATCTTAACTTCAATGCCAAATAAAATGTACCCAGATTATATCAATAAAGATAATGTATGCATGTCTTTAACTTCATAACCTTTTTTTTTTTTAACAAAGAATTGAGCTTCTTTGGAAGTTTATGTCAGTGCATAACCAGTAAGTTCTGATTCATGACAATAAGTTCAGGAAAAGAAATGTTCCAAACCACAACCAATTTACTACCACCAGCCTTTTTAACACAATCTCTTTTAATGTCCACACAATACCAAACACTTCTTACACTACATATAATCTGCTTTTGTACAGAGGAAGAAATTTTAGTGATAAAACTATAGATTTATATGGTAGGCATCTTAAATGGTCTCTTGTATCTACTGTTGCAAAAGCACATACTCAATGTATTCTACTCTTTGCATTTGATTTTGAGCCTCAAAAAAGACACATCTCTAATAATCATATTTACAAGAACAAGAAACATGTACGCACTTTTTCATTTTCTTCCATATACACTGAACAGGACAGGTCTCATGACTTAATGTTTGCTTACCTATGAGATTTTATGAGTCTTGACATACACTACACAGATATGAGTGAGCAAGACTCCACCATTAGAACACAAGAATGTTCTAAACCACAATCTTCTCTATTTTGGCTTATCTGCTTTCTCAATGAAATGATCTAGTTGCATGGAGGAATTCAGAAGCTACTCTTAAAAGCAAAAGAGAACCTTATCTATGGAAAACACTGTTGTCTCTCCATTTGATACGAAAAGGTTCTGATAAACTGAGAGCAGTATAATATCAGATCTTTTGTTGTTTACAAAATAAACCTTGGTAAAATAGAATGAGAGAAATACAGGTATTTCAAAACAAAATCTAAATGAACAAACAAAGATACAGAGAAGAAATTTAATTGATATTAAATCCTTAGAAAGCTGGGACTCCCAAGCAAGCAAAATGGCACATGATAGTAATAACTAAGATATGCAACTGTGTAAATTTACCAGCACGGAAAACAATAAATTTTAAAGTGGTAGTAGTTTAATGATGATAATGATGATGATAATGTGTTTAATTATACGTACCAGTTAGCCTCTTCTTGGTGACAGAAAATGACATTTTCTAATACTGCTTTTGAGACACCCAAAGAAGTGATCATCTAAAGAGATAGAAATTAAACAAAAATATGATAAGCTGAAATGTGAGGAAACTAGTGATATTCTGCATTAACAAGTCATACATAGTTCAAACAATGAAATATGCTTTATACCATGAAGAAGGTAAGTTCAACATTTCAAATGCATCCTTCTTCAGAAAGAGAAAAAAATAAAACGTCACTAGGCTATAAAACAGCAAACAAAAAAGATTAAAGAGGTGGAAAAGTGATGTCGAGGGGTAGTTGTGAAGAGAGGGATGGACGGACGGACAGATAGATAGATATGTAAAATATAAATATTAACAACAGAAGCAGTATTGATACCAAAAGCAATCTTTATATTCTACTAAACATGAATGTATGATTAGGGCACTAAATACTATGATATTTCTCTTGAGAGAGATCCTTTTAGCATGGTTCTAAAAGCACAGACATATATCATAGCAGATGAGAACCATCTGGTATGGGTGTTGAAACTGCCATATCGTGATTTCGGCATACTGCACTTCTTCAATGGTAGGTATCCAGCCCTGCATACCATCCAAATCTCACTGCCAATGACATATAGAATAATAGTGGCTTTTCAGTCACTGGGTTGCAAATAGCCATAAGATTATTGAAAAAAAAATATTAGCAATGAAAGCAATACTAATACGAAAAGGCAATCTTTATATCATACCAAATGTGGATATAGTAGCTGAAGGAATTAAGATGAGTAGAAGATAGAATTGGCTGGCTAAAAGAAATAGAAGTTATTGAAACAGCAATAGAAGAGGCAAAGAGAGTGTAGTGGCGCGAAATTATGGCCGCCATTAAGGAAGTACAATCTACACATGCGTAAGGGACTTGCCCCTCGAGTGCGCATGCATAGTAAAACCAGTACTTAAAGCGTTACTTTCGTTTTCTAACTCTCTTCAGCATGATACCTTCGACTTGACAGTTACTTGCTCCTCTGGCATGCATCAATGAAGCTCTTAACCTTCCCATGCCGAATACAAGTTAACCAGCAGCTGCTAGGCTGAATGACACAGGATTTGTAAAACCAAGCATCATCAAAAATAAAACTTATTTTATTATGTTGTTAATTGTTCTACTGTCTCTTAATATATAATTTTGTTGAAAAGTGATAGAGAGAGACTAATGTCTCTATTGCAACTATCAACCTTTTACAAGAGTATATAGCTCAACAATGTGCCAATGTTTGGAATGTATATAGCTCAACAATATACCTATGTTTGTTGTCCTTGCTTAGCCCAAGATCAGCATTGATTGGGTAGCCTATGATCCAAAGCATTTCAACGATGACCATTCAATCTAATTTTTTTTTTCTCAGGAATAGTGCACCCAGGAAACACTATCTAGTATGTCCTTCCTTATTTCAAGGCAGCAGGATATAATATTAGAGAGATTTTGCTGATATTTCTTTCAGTTATTAGGCCTTCAGCAAGGCTATATTATTTTATTTGCCTCAAACAGGCCGAATCAGAAATTTTTGCTGAATATTTTTACTAGTATGGTAAAATAGGGTTATATTTACAAAATTAACTTTAAAAAAAAAAGTCCTCAAAAAGCAGGATAAAAGATTGTGGTTTCAATTCCTGGACTGGGCAACATGCTGTCTTCTTGAGTAAAACACTTCATTTCATGTTCCAGTCCACTCAGCTGGTAAAAGTGAGTAATCCTGTAACAGACCAGCATCTCGTCCAAGTGGAGAATATATAAGCTATGGAAATTGGGAAACCAGCCCTATGAGTCTAGAGTCTATATGACTCAAGAAGGATCTTTATCATTATCCTCAAAAAGCAAGTAATTTACATTGATTTAAATTTCCAAAAAATAATGAGTGATTTTGTACTTCTCTATTTATTTCAGCACATTTCTGAGTGAGGCTCTTGTCTCCATCAGGAGATCTTCTTGTTATAACACCATCTAAAGTTCGCGTTTCAACTTTTTTAGCCTGTAAAAAGAAAGGACACCATTTGAAATTAAGGGCCTTGCTGAAGTCAGTAAGACAATTTGCTTTTTGTCTTCAACCCAAATAAAAGAGTAAAATTCCATCACTTGCTTGAAAATCAATAAGACACAAAATTCAAAGTCATAATTTTGTGAGGTATCAACTTTCATAACATTTTACTATGTATGTTTGCATTCATGCATACATACATACATGTATGTATATAATGTGTGTGTGTGTTTGTGCATATGCATGCATGTATGAATATGTGTGTGTATATATACATATATGTATATATTATACATATATGTATATATATATATATATATGTTCCGTTTACATATTTGTTTTGCAAGATTTTTGATGTGAAATCGTGTGTTGAAACAGATGTTGTTGTACTTGGGGATGGTCATATTGCCAGTTTAGCCAATAAAAACACACGCACTGTATATTTGGTGTTAATTTGCTTCAGCTTTATATTACATTAATCTTAATCTTATTTCGGCCAGAGTTCTTTCGGCACACTTCTGTGACCTCATCAGTGGTCCTTTGTTTCCTTCCTTCTTATGTGTGTCTCACCTTGCTAAATATCAGCCATTTTGTATTTTGTATTCCTATTGTATGTGTCTATGCATGCGTGTCTTTCAATGTGTCTGTGTCTTTTGTAAGTGCATGTGTGTATGAGGAGTGTCTGTATCACCTATATACTCTGTTAATACGTGTTCGTTTGTATTTGTTTTATTTATTTATTTGTTCATGTGTGTGTGTGTTTTTGTTCTTTTTTTTTGTTTTTGTTTTTTTTTGTGTTTAATTAAATTTTGTTAACGTATGTAGTATTTAATTCCATTTGTTTATCTATGTATTGTATTATACTTTGTTCATATTATTATTGGTTTATGGGTAACATGTCACATGCTGTGGTTTGTGGTTTGTTAGTGGTGTGTGTTAGTGTTCCATTCTAGTTTCCTATTCAGGCTAGGTTTCTCTTCTATTATGTGTGTAGCTTCAGTAATTTGTCTAAGTGCTGCATCACTGCTATGTGTAGATAAGATTTTAATTTCTATGTTGTTGATTGAGCCTCTATGTTCTTGCTCAGCGTGCTGGTACAGAACTGATGAGTTCTTCCCTTCCTTAAGTTCCCTCCAATGTTCGTTTGCCCGCTCCCCTATGCTCCTTGCTGTTTCGCCTACATATGTCATTGTCTTATTTCTGCATCGTCCCTCTGTACATCTTATACTATAGACCACATTTCTGGTTTTGCAGTTCGTTTGTGGGCTAAATCTACATACGATACAGTTCCTATCGGTGCAGGGGGTTCTACTGATAACGGATTTAATAGGGTTGCCTGGCCTTTCAACAACCTTAATTCTTAGCTTAAGTTTGTCTAGGGCCCTTCTAAAGCGGTACGCCAGTTCGCCTCTAGGGGTGGTGTCGACGAACATGACGCTCTGGTACTTGTGGCTATCGTACCATGAGCTTGCCTTCCCTATTTTCTTCTTAGTCCTTTCTATGGTGTTCCATGATTTGCTCCTATAGAGTGGGCAAATCCCATTCCTATCGTTGTGTTTGATTGTTTCAAACTTCTTCATAGCTCCTTTGTATACCCTGATCCTTTCTTTATGGCTGTAACCTGAGAACTGCATGCGGTGGACGAAATGTTGTATATGTCTCTTTAATTCTGTAGGGTCGCACATGCAGGAGACATTTCGCATTACTCTGACGATGTCTGCCATCAATATGTTGAATTTGGCATTGTCCGCAATAGCCGAGTTCCGGTGGATCAGGTATTTGGAGGCCATAGGTTTTGTATAGTGTGAATGGAGGATTCTGGTTTTATTGTTCTTAGTTTCTAGCCAGAGTTCAGTATCTAATACAGGTAATCTATGGTTAGGGTGTTTAGTAGGGTAGTCTATCGTAACTTTAATACTCTGGTGGATGGAGTTAGCTATTTGCTGGATGCTCTCCATAGTCTTAGTTTCTATTTCTATTTCAGGGGTGCTCTCTTGTGGGGGTGTCTTTACCACTAAGTTGATATCATCGACATATCGAGAGTACACATTCACGAGTATGGAGTTCTGTATCAGGTGTTCTTTAAGCCTTCTGTCCCACCATACCATGAAGAGATTGGCCACATCACCGGCGATACTAACACCGATGGCTGCCCCCTCGTCCTGGGCGTATATACTAGTATAAAGGTCACCCAAAAAGGCCACACCATTAAATTTAACAACAAATTATACACCCAGGACGAGGGGGCAGCCATCGGTGTTAGTATCGCCGGTGATGTGGCCAATCTCTTCATGGTATGGTGGGACAGAAGGCTTAAAGAACGCCTGATACAGAACTCCATACTCGTGAATGTGTACTCTCGATATGTTGATGATATCAACTTAGTGGTAAAGACACCCCCACAAGAGAGCACCCCTGAAATAGAAATAGAAACTAAGACTATGGAGAGCATCCAGCAAATAGCTAACTCCATCCACCAGAGTATTAAAGTTACGATAGACTACCCTACTAAACACCCTAACCATAGATTACCTGTATTAGATACTGAACTCTGGCTAGAAACTAAGAACAATAAAACCAGAATCCTCCATTCACACTATACAAAACCTATGGCCTCCAAATACCTGATCCACCGGAACTCGGCTATTGCGGACAATGCCAAATTCAACATATTGATGGCAGACCTCGTCAGAGTAATGCGAAATGTCTCCTGCATGTGCGACCCTACAGAATTAAAGAGACATATACAACATTTCGTCCACCGCATGCAGTTCTCAGGTTACAGCCATAAAGAAAGGATCAGGGTATACAAAGGAGCTATGAAGAAGTTTGAAACAATCAAACGCAACGATAGGAATGGGATTTGCCCACTCTATAGGAGCAAATCATGGAACACCATAGAAAGGACTAAGAAGAAAATAGGGAAGGCAAGCTCATGGTACGATAGCCACAAGTACCAGAGCGTCATGTTCGTCGACACCACCCCTAGAGGCGAACTGGCGTACCGCTTTAGAAGGGCCCTAGACAAACTTAAGCTAAGAATTAAAGTTGTTGAAAGGCCAGGCAACCCTATTAAATCCGTTATCAGTAGAACATACCCTTTCAGTAGAACCCCCTGCACCGATAGGAACTGTATCGTATGTAGATTTAGCCCACAAACGAACTGCAAAACCAGAAATGTGGTCTATAGTATAAGATGTACAGAGGGACGATGCAGAAATAAGACAATGACATATGTAGGCGAAATAGCAAGGAGCATAGGGGAGCGGGCAAACGAACATTGGAGGGAACTTAAGGAAGGGAAGAACTCATCAGTTCTGTACCAGCACGCTGAGCAAGAACATAGAGGCTCAATCAACAACATAGAAATTAAAATCTTATCTACACATAGCAGTGATGCAGCACTTAGACAAATTACTGAAGCTACACACATAATAGAAGAGAAACCTAGCCTGAATAGGAAACTAGAATGGAACACTAACACACACCACTAACAAACCACAAACCACAGCATGTGACATGTTACCCATAAACCAATAATAATATGAACAAAGTATAATACAATACATAGATAAACAAATGGAATTAAATACTACATACGTTAACAAAATTTAATTAAACACAAAAAAAAGAGAACAAAAACACACACACACATGAACAAATAAATAAATAAAACAAATACAAACGAACACGTATTAACAGAGTATATAGGTGATACAGACACTCCCCATACACACATGCACTTACAAAAGACACAGACACATTGAAAGACACGCATGCATAGACACATACAATAGGAATACAAAATACAAAATGGCTGATATTTAGCAAGGTGAGACACACATAAGAAGGAAGGAAACAAAGGACCACTGATGAGGTCACAGAAGTGTGCCGAAAGAACTCTGGCCGAAATAAGATTAAGATTAATGTAATATAAAGCTGAAGCAAATTAACACCAAATATACAGTGCGTGTGTTTTTATTGGCTAAACTGGCAATATGACCATCCCCAAGTACAACAATATATATATATATGTATATATATATATATGTATATATATGTATACATATATATATATATATATATATATATATATATATATATATATATGTATGTATGTATGTATGTATGTATATCACTGTATAGTCCAGTCTGCTGTATGTTGTTACACATAATTAGTCACAAAGCTCATCACAGTGTTTTAGCTATCAGATGATGCCACTTTGCTAGCTAAGCAAGCAAACAAGCCAACAGTCACTCTGAACGGACCACTAATCCATCTGGAAATTGAAAGAACAATCTCACAATCATCAATGCAACAACCTAACCAGTAGGCCACTTGCCTTCATATATATGCATATGTTTGTGTGAATATCATCATCAACATCAACATTTAACATCCAGTTTCCATGCTGGAATGGGTTGGATTAGGTTGGCAGGAACTGGCAAAGTCAGGGGCAGCACCAGGTTCCATATATACACACACACATACATATACATTTATATGGCCATCTTCCATGCTATATATATATATACTTCAAGAAAACTAATATTTCTGAAGAACTCATCCTTATTTTCCTAGTTGTGCCAAAAATGTTGGGCTGATAGATTGGTGAAGTTATCTTAAATATGATTAACATCTCACACCTTTTGTGTTCCTATCATTGCTCGTGATACAATAACATCTTTCTGAATAATGTCTTTGAAATATAACTTGACTTGTGCTTTAACTTCTTTCTCATGGGCAATCTGGAAGGAAAAAAACATCAAACATGTATTAAATAACTGATAGATATCTGAGAAGCTATTTGTTTTGAGTGATACCTCAGAAGTATCATCATTATCATTTAATATCCATTTTTCCATGCTTATATGGGTCGGATGGAAAGATTTTTTACAGCTAGAAGTCCTTCCTGTAGCCAACCTTCACTTGTTTCCAAGTAAGGTAATATTTCCCCATGATTAGATAGGTTTTCCCAGAAGACTAGAAATGAAGGACACTGCTTGCATGATGGGGATATTCATTTACAACTATTACATGACATCAAGGCAAGAAGACAGTAGTACACACCCACACATGTGTGCGTGTTTGTGTGAACTTTCAGTTTGTTAAACTATGTTTGTGACATGTTACAACTGCTAAAGGCAAAATCATTGCAGTTACATTGGAGAAACAAAATTCTCTTTTATGGTGAAAAAGGTGTAAAAACACCACATCTACCTAGTGCTGCCACCTGTCAGATTCTCAGACATCGATGTTTCTAGCTTTTTAGCCATTATCAATGGCAAATACCTAAAAGAAGCAACTCTGGATAAATCTAATGAAGCCCTGGTGCCAATAGACCACCAAGGTCATGAAAATGACAGTAATATCAGTGCCAAGCCATGTTTAGGCATAAACAAACTTTAGGTTAATTTATATATGTTTGTGACATATTTCAACTGCTAAAGGCAATATATATACATACATATATACCATCATCGTTTAACGTCTGCTTTCCATGCAGGCATGGGTTGGACAGTTTGACTGGAAACTGGTAAGCCGGGAGGTGGGGGTGGGGGCTGCACCAGGTCCCACTCTGATTTGCAAGGTTTCTACTGCTGGATGCCCTTCCTAACACCAACCTCTCCAAGAGCATAGTGGGTGCTTTTTACGTGCCACCAGCACGGGTGCCATTGACTCGACACCAGCATTGACCATGACTATGGTCTCACTTGGCTTGACAGGCCAACACAAGCATGGTATATCACCAAGGGTATTGGTCACCTGTTACTGCTTCCATGAGGCCCAAAGCTCGATTGGTGCTTTTTACATGCCCTTCAGATGGCTCTGGCATCGGCCACAACTATGATTTCACTCAGTTTAACAGATCTTCACAAACACAGCATATCGCCCAATGATTAAAGGGTGCTTTTAACTGGCCAGTTGCGCAACACTGGCATCGGCCATGACTTCAATCTCACTTGGCTTGACATCACTGCCTCCATGAGGCCCAATGCACTAAGTGCTTTTTATGTGTCACCGGCATGGGTGCCAGTCAGATGGCACTGGCATCAGCCACGACTACGATTCACTCGATTTGACAGGTCTTTACAAGCACAGCATATCTCTAAAGGTCTCGGTCGCCTGTCATTGCCTCTGTGAGACCCAATGACTGAAGGGTGCTTTTAATGGGCCAGTTACGCAACACTGGTATCAGCCACGGCTATGATCTCACTTGGCTTGACAGGTCTTCTCAAGCACAGCATATCTCTAAAGGTCTCGGTCGCCTGTCATTGCCTCTCTGAGACCCAACATTTGAAGATCATGCTTCACCACCTCATCCCATGTCTTCCAGGGTCTACCTCTTCCACAGGTTCCCTCTACCGGTTGAGTGTGACACTTCTTCACACAGCTGTCCTCATCCATACCAGCATAATCGTCTCTCTTGCATACCACATCTGATGCTTCTTATGTGCAACTTTTCACTCAGGCCGCTTACATTCTGTTGTGCATGCACAGACATTACACATCTAGCGGAGCATGCTAGCTTCATCTCTTACAAGCCTACGCATGTCCTCAGCCGTCACAGCCCATGTTTCACTGCTGTATAGCATGCCTGTTTGCACACAGGCATCATACATGAGAAGCCTTTTGTTACCTGCAGAGATAGGAGCTCTCAGAACTTTGCCTAGTCTATTCTTATTCTAGCAGCTATGCTCTCAGAGCATCCACCCCTGCTACTGACTTGGTCACCTAGGTAACGGAAGCTATCAACTACTTTTAGTTTTCCCACCTGGCATGTGATGGAATGTATTTTCTGTACATTTTTGCTGTTTATTGTACCTGTGCACCTTCCACACACAAAAAATATATTCACTGGTAACTTTCCCCTGACACGTAAAAGCACCCACTACACTCTCTGAGTGGTTGGCGTTAGGAAGGGCATCCAGCTGTAGAAACTCTGCCAAATCAGACTGGAGCCTGGTGTTGCCATCCGGTTTCACCAGTCCTCAGTCAAATCGTCCAACCCATGCTAGCATGGAAAGCGGACGTTAAACGATGATGATGATTGCTGCACCTCTTATGTGTCTATAGCTTACACCAGGTACATCTTATGGTGTTTCTATCTACACCTTTTCTACAGATCGAACAGGGCCATCTACCTGAAGGGATTTATGATTTGTCTGCCTTTCTACTTACTAAGACTTTGGTTTTTGTTAGGTTAACTCTAAGGCCCTTCAATTCTAGACCTGGCTTCCACTCTTGAAGCTTCTCCTCTAGTTCTGGTAGTGATTCATCTATAAGAGCAAGGTCATCAGCATAGAGGAGCTCCCAGGGGCAGCCTGTCTTAAATTCCTCTGTTATCACCTAGAGGACTATGATGAAAATGAGGGAGCTGAGGACTGATCCTTGGTGAACCCCTACTTGTACCCCAAATTTTTCACTATATTTGTTGCCAACCGTCACCTTACTGACAGCATCCCTATACAAGGCTTGTACAGCTCTCACCAACCACTTGTCTATCCCTAGTTTCCATATTGACCGCCAGATAAGGGATCAGGGAACCCTGTCAAAGGCTTTCTCCATGTCAGCAAAAGCCAAATACAGAGGTTTATCTTTGGCTAGGTATTTCCCCTGCAACTTTCTTACCAGAAATATAGCATCAGTAGTGCTTCTCCCTGGCACAAACCCAAACTGCATTTCATCTAAACTAACTCTCTCTCTAATTAGCTAGGCTATGACCCTCTCTGCGACTTTCATCACATAGAATTTATTTTGGGGTTTAAAAATGTACCCGAATCTCAAAACATGTAGTCATTTTTAAATTTTGTAATAGATTTATTCAAAATCCACTCACAAAGTTTTGGTCAGCCTGGGGCTCTAGTAGAAGACACTTTCCCAAGCTATCACACAGTGGGATTGAACCCAAGATCATATGATTAGGAAGTCAATTTCTTATCACACAACCACACCTGAAGATATTATATCAAGGACGAGAAGAAAATAAGAACTACATGACTACTGTGTTACAAGGGATGAATAAAATGGTTGAAGTGTTAAGGCAGAGAATCACCAATTCAACACTAAGAATTCGTAGCAGTTCATTCCTTCCTAGGAATTGAACTTTACCCCTTTTGATTTACATCATTTTTACAATTATCAATAAAAAACTACTTATGACTAACCATGTCTTCAATAACTTATGACTAATCAACCATTTCCCATTTTACCTGGTTTATTTTGGTGCTGAAATTATGGAAAAAAATTAGCTTTTTCAAACTGCCAAAACACAACACAAAACAAATGAAGTGAATTTTTAACCTGTTGTCTAAATCTTAACAAAAAATTAGCTTATCAGGCTTTAATGGAATTTGAACTCAGAACGTAAAGCAAGACTAAATGCTGCAAAGCATTTTGTCCAAATTTTGTGCTAATGATTCTGCCAGCTTGCCACCTTTTTTGAAAATTAACAATCACACCATGAAAATCTCGAGGCTACAAGATAATGCATGATTAATTCAAAACAGTGTGAATAAATAAGTACTACATTTGACAGAGTAATCTGAATGCAAAAGGGTTAAAGTGCTGGAAAGGGTTTGCTTCATCCCTGATGTGTGAAGTATTAACCATTTACTTACCTTTGGATCATGGACAAAAGCACCATTCGTTTTAGTTCCAGGTGGTAAGTCACCTGTTGTAATATATTTCAAAGATTCTATAATAGTCTGTAAAATAAAACATAAATTAAACGTTACTTTCAAATAACAAATAACCTACCATATTAAGTTTGGTATTATATAAATAAAATGATATCAATCTAAACTTTATATTTCATGAAAGAATCAAGAAACTTTAAATTTTTAAGCATGAGAGAAAGAGCAATATTATGCATTTTTAAACAGCATCAACTAAATAATTAGGCTTCAATATTTCACATAAGAGGAATTAGATGTAGTATGCAAGAGAGAAGACTGTGCTAGTTTGGTCATGTGAAGCAGATGGATGCCAATAGCTCCATAAAGATGTGCTGTTCACTCAAACTGAATGGAACTCATGGAAAAGAGAGACCCAGGAAGATATGGAACAAAATACAGAAGGATGACCCCAGAAAAATTAACTTTTCAAATGAAATGACAAAGGACCAAGATACCTGGTGCTTTGTTGTACTCCAAGAAGACCTGTTCTCCACAACAGAAGTGTTAAGGCCACATCCTCTGATGAAGAGGATTGGCCTGCAAGAGCCATGTGCTTGTACCAAGCACTCATGCCGGTGCCACATTAAAAACACACTGTAAAGTGATTGGCAGTAGGAAGAGCATTGCCATAGAAACCAAGTCAAATCAGACTGGAACCTGGAGCAGCTCTCTTGTTGGCCAGCTCTAGTCAAACCGCCCAACCCATGCCAGCATGGAAAACAGACATTAAAGGATGATGATCATGATTTTATAGAAACAAAATACATAGACAATTCCAAAAATACTCACTGTTTTACCAGTTCCATTCTGTCCTAATATCAAAGTCAAAGGGCAGAAGAACTTTATGACTTGTTTATCACTATCATCAGGGCCAAAACTACGTATCCCTTGGATACTCATCTTTATTATTATCGACATATTTATTTAGTGCTGGTTCTGAAAATTAATCAGATACATTACAATAGTGATAAAGATTAAAGAAAGTAACGTAAAACATAAATATGTTTAAAAATGATTTTGATCCTTATAATTAATAATAATGCTTACTACAACATATAAGTAATTAATAATAATGCTTATTACAACATATAAGTAATTAATAATAATGCTTACTACAACATATAAGTAATTGTAAATCTTGCAGACTCATAAACTTAGGGTTGAGTGCTAAGACTCATAAGATCAGTTTCCCAGTTTCCATGACATATCAATGATGAAGATCACAATATTCTCCTGAAAGGGATGCCAGTTCATTGCATCAAGGCTAGCATTTTGAAGAGAAGAGACAAGTCAATTACAATGATCCTGGTACTTGACTGGTACTTTATTTTATCAACCCCAAAAGGATGAAAGGCAAAGTTGGCATCAGTAGGATATGAACTCAGAACTTGAAGTGTTGGAAGAAATGCTGCTAAGCATTTTGTTTGGTAAGCTAACAATTCTGCCAGTTTACAGCATTATAAAATGAAAATATTACCAGTACAATATGCCATGCCATCACTTCCATAGTCATTCTCTATTTATCATTCAACAGCTTCTTCCTTCAACACTGCCATTAGGAAGGCAGTGCACAAAAAGTTTAATTATTTTGTAAATAACTCAATATCTTACAGGCAAACAAAATTATTTACATTCAGAAAAATTAGCTTAATAAAAAAAAAATACACCATACTGTATCTTTGAAAAATATAACAAACACAATATCAAAAGTGTTAAGGTTTATTTTATTTCCACCTGATGTTGTGTCTTACACCACTCAGAAATCCCTCCAAAGTCTACCTTTTCATCACATAATCCAGATTTAAATTCTTTAAATGCTGCTAATACTTTTTTGTAGTACATTTGACTTTTCTTGTTGGCTCACCATAAAAACCCATAATCAAGACTACTTGATAGTCTGATTACTTCTAATACTTCCAATAGCCTTCCAGATAGGTGAATGCTCATGTCTCCAAAATTCTAATTGTCATATAGATTTTTATGAGCCTCTTCATCAATGGTTGCCTGATGGGCATTCCATAACTGTGAAGAAACAAGCAAGGAATTCTCCACAAGCACAGTGAAGAAAGATGATGGTTGGATATGGCAACAAATGCAGAATATACAGGTGCAACTGAAATAATCCAATAGGCCACATGGCCCTTCGACATTAAGTGCAATCACTCACTATCAGACAATCCATCCCACTGGTCATAGGTAGAAAAAACAGTCCATCAAATATTCTATAAAAATGTTCCACTCAATCACCACTCCTGTATGCAGTGGTCAGCCCTAAGCTTTGCACTTTTGTATTTTGGATTAGATGATAGAAACAAGATGACAAATGTGGTCACATAAATATAGAAATAGCAAGGATCATAGCATGTTCACGGGTAATTTTGCTGACAGAAAGGTGTACACGTGTTAGAGATAGCCCAAAGCGAACTGGGATGATGTATATTGAAATCCATAGTCTTCATCACCTGCCATACACACATGTAAATACTCACCATCTTAAAAACACAAATACAATGCAAATGGAAATAACAGAACATGAGCAAAATTCACCATTGGAATTTGAGACACGTACAAAGAGAAGGGACGTGAAGAAAGTGCATGAGGGTTACACGATAACGTCACAGACTGTTGAAAGAATTTTGACAACTCCCACCTCCAAAAAATGGTACTACTAAAGCAGCGCGGACCCGAACGCGCAGTCGCGCGTCCGCGCTAGCTAGTCTCGAGTGGTCGATCCTAACCCTAACCCGCGTGTGCAACTGAATACGTGTTTAGGGTTAGGGTTAGGATCGACCACTCACGACTAGCTAGCGCGGACGCGCGACCGGGTCTTTAGTAGTACCCAAAAAATAATCAATTTATTTAAATAATCTAATTAATTCAAAATAGAATTCAAACGAAAATGAAATGAAAAATCAGACTTCACAAAAAACTTTCCACTTTTAATATATCTGTATTGCAAGATGTTTTTTTTCCTACATGTAACCCAACTGAACTTTACAAAGAGGAACTATTTGCTATAGCAAGAAATGTGATACATGTGAATCCAAAAACCTTGTCCTCGGTGATGTTATAGTGCTAATTAATAAAAATGGTTGTCACTATATTCGTTATCAGGAAATTCTAATGTAATAAAAAAAAAAAAGTCCTGTTGAGTGCTGGATGAAAGTGAAAGCAAATTAGTTACGTACACGGTTAATTTTCTAGTCATTATTTAATTTAAACAACTAGTCTGTGATCAATAATCAAATAGAAGGAACAACGAAATGTTGACATTTTCGTCCAACTAAAGACTTGATTTAATCTAAAAACCATTTTTACAAAAAGTATTACTTTTTATATTCGTACATATCACTGTAGTCGAGGAAAATCTAATGTAGTGCTAAAACAAATTAACGGATCTCCTACTTTGACTGTATGATGACCAAAGATCGCTGGCAACTGCTGTTGCTTGTAAATTATGCCATTATAGTACATTTAACAGTGTTCATGATGAATTAATCAATGACACTCCGAAAAAGAAAATTCCTATAAACTTCAATACTGCGCATGAAGTAAAACCCAATGAAAAGCGCGCCACTTTTGGATTATCTAATTATAAGAGGAAAATCACTTGTGAGAATTTTTTTAACAATTAAGAATAGACACAAAATATTCTAACCAACTACTTTTCGAAAGAGCATTATTTTTTATATTCCATATATATCACTGTAGTCGAGGGAAAATACGATCTGACAAACTTACCAATAAAATGCCCGTTCCTGCAGAATATCCGAATGAAATGTCAACAACATTCAAGTTCAAAGTTGAAAGTTAGGTATATGTATATTTTTTTTTACTTAGTTTTAACTACTGAATGAAAGATGAAACGATCATGACGCTTATCAGAGTATTTGTGTAGTTAAAACAATGTTGGTGATATATCAAACCACTAATTAAATAAATTTTAGAATACTTAGACACGTGAATAAAACAAACAGAAAATATTTGCTGGTCCTTTTCTAAGGGAAACAACTCTGGTATACTTCTCAATACCACAAAAATAACATGGAGAAAGCAATTAGGTTGCGAGGCGATAGTGTCTTTTTAATGAAGGGCATTATACAATATTGGTCAGCGCCATATTAAGACATGGATACACCGGACAGTTGCCCATGGGGACATGCAGGTCTGAGTTTCGAATTCTGGTCTATATATATTGTTGCTTACTGTCAATAAATAACTTCTATAAGGCCCTGCTGTTAAGAGAGCCCCAATATTGGTGTTGATAAATTACTCTTGAAGTATATTATAGACAGCTGTTCTTCAATAATGCCACATAACATGCTTATTTTAATTCTTATATTAAATAACTACAAGTCAGTCTCTGGAGTTAGCAATGTTAACCGGTTAGTACGGAGGTAGGACAGTGGAAAATTTTGCTCAGTGTCTTTAAGACAGCGACTGCATTACTGTATGCTTTGACTTCAAATGCCACTGAGTTTCATGAAATAGTTAACCACATATTTTAACTGAAATTAAGTATAGCCTTTTGCTACAAAACTAAGCTATCAGTTTGGTTTTTTCCCCTTATCTTTTCTGTCTCTGACAAAGAAACAAGTTTCAAAACTTGTCTTTACTCTTCCGGTGAAACCACTTTTGAAGAAAGTATAAACATCACAGCCCTATTAATTTTCTGTCTCATACATTTTTAAAGAAAGATTATTAAAACAGTGAGATATTATTTCAGATATTATAATATAGACATCATGATACTTGATAGTAATATTAAATTGGGTAGGAGACTACATCCAATGTGTACTTCCTTTTAAAGATTGTAGGTTGTTGATTATAGATAGATTTGGCTGCTATCTTTAGCTGTTCGAAAGACGGCAGAGAGAATCATCGTTGGCCTGCGGCAATATCTATAATAATGATGATATCGGGCAACAAATCCAGCATTTTTTTTTATCCGGTGCAAAAGTCAATAGTTTTATTGCTTTTTTAATAATTAATTTACTAATAAGGAAGCTACAGGTTGACCACAGAACAAGCATATATATTGTAACCAAGTGTTACAAGAAAGAGGAATAATAATAATGGAGGTCATTAAATAGCAGGGTTGTGTCTCAAGGAATCTAAGTAGTCAATTAAATCGAGATAGATCGAAATAAGCAGTAAAGCTCAGTTGTCTCTGACAATACCAATCACAAATAATAAAAACCAAATATGTTAATGAGGTGGGGAAAAAAATGTAGGAGCGATTATTAGGTTCTACCGAGATTTGAACTCGGATCGCTGGATTCAGAGTCCAGAGTGCTAACCATTACACCATAGAACCTTCCCCAGTACCCACCGTGCAAATATTGCTATATAAACTAAATCAAGAAAGATTTTTATTTTTGCTTTCTAAATATATTTGTTATTGGATTCTAAGACGTTTTTTTAAGCAGACATAATCTAGTTGAAGTTTTTAGGACATTGAGACGACATTTTTCTTTGGTAATTGTCAACTCAAAATGAGTGTGTTTTAATTGCTTATCGAATAGAGGACTTAGCGGTTTTGTATATTCCTTCTGTTCCTTTTTATCTTATGTATATCGATTAATAGGAAACATTTACTCAATTATGATGGTATTTTTACTTAAATATTTCTATATATGCCAAAATCCTAACATTGTTGAGTTTACTTTTCATTTCACGGAGGTTCATAAAACAGTTATCAGCGGTATGAGCGATATCTATTTCCTTACAAATTATTTGTGTCTTTTGAAATATAAAACAAAGTATAGAGCTACATCTAAGTTTTCTGTTAAATTCATTTAGAGTCGACTTTTGCCCGTTGTTCCTATTGACTGTGCTCCTCCCCGTGAAATCTATAGTTATCCAATGTAAGAAATCACTCATTCATACATATTACAGTAGAATAATTATTATTGTTCAGCTTCGTTGCAGCATGTGATCGAGCGTTACGTTCTTAAAATCCTTAGTTTATGGAAAGAAATCGGAGACATAATTGAAATTTTTTAACTTAAGAAACAAATTTGATTGTTACGCTTTAAGTAAGCTTAATTATGGGTCGAAATCGAAGACATAATCGAATAAATATGAAGATTTATAAATGAATGCATCAAAACAGGGATGTTGCTAAATTCTTTTCGACCACTAGAATTTTCTGAAATAACCACGAGAATATTTTCAAATTTTCTACACTGTTTTACTTTTGAATACTTATGACAAAAATCACATCTTTTTTTCTAGACTTTACCGATAGAAAGTTAAAAGCAGTTAAAAATTGTGTAATTTTAGCCAATCGGAAGCCTCCATTGCAGACATACCAGAAGTCAACTGTCTGTTGCCATGGAAATCATAAGACAACGAAGTCGAAATCTTTACATGGACTCTCGACCAGGGCCGGATTTCATGGGAGGTCGAAGGGGGCAATTGCCCCGGGCCCCCAATAGATATTCAGCCTCCCTGCTATGGGGAATATGTAGCATTCAATACAGGAGGGCTCCCACTTTCCAGCAATCTTGCATGCAAATGCACTCTTTCAATAAACAAACATATCTTGAAAAATGTAATAGATCCTCATTTTCGCTAAATAACCATAGTTTTAACCACATGAGTGCTATCAATTCATTCGATTAAAAAAACAGTTTGCTACCCAGTCCCAAAGCAGCTACAATTCCCTTGGGAATTAATTTTAGCTGCTTTTAGGACAATGACAGACAAAATGAAAACAATGAAACACTCATAAAAATGTATGTATCTGTGTGTGTGTGTAAGAGAGAGAGAGTATGAATTTTTCTGAAGATAGATAAAGAGATTGATCGAAAGAAGTTATTTATTGTCTCTAGTTCAAATTCCTTTCAACGCATGACTGAGCATTGATCTTGGATTTACCACTTGCAATTTAAGACGCACACACGCATGCACACACACACACACATATATATATATACGCACACATATATGTTTAGATGTATGTATCTTTGTGTTTGTCCCCACCACACCACCTGACAACTGTTGGTTTGTTTATGTCCTGTAACTTAGTGGTTCAGCAAAAAGATTACTCCAGACTTTTAAAAAAGGTAAGTACTAGAGTCGATTTATTTTGACTAAACTCTTCAAGTAGGTGGCCCAGCATGGCTGCTGTGCAATGACTGAAACAAGCAAAAGGATACGCAGATAAAAGTCAGTGCATCTACAAGAGTATGTATAGGCCTGACCACATCCAACTCTTTCCATCTGTCACACTATTCTTACTCAGTGCGCTTACCTACACATTCAACTTTTCCATCTTCTATCCTTTTCTGTCTCTCATATTCATCTTGTACCTTGACCTCACACATCTCTGTCTGTCTTCCTGCCTGCTTGCCTGACTGTCTGCTTGCCTATCTGTCTGTCTCTCTGTCTCTGTCAGTCTCTGCCTCTATCTGCCTCTGCGGCTGTCGGTCTGTCTGTCTTTCTAATAGGGCATGCCATGTACTCACCCCTTCAGTAAGACACTTGCTCCTGTGCTTCTGTCTTAGTTTCTTAACCTTCATTCAAGGGTCTTGTCTTGCAAGTACATGGTGACTTCACCATTGCTGGTGCCACATAAAACACACTCAGTACACTCTGTAAAATGGGTGGTATTAGGAGGGGCATATTAAAGCTATGTGGTCAGCTTTTCAAATATTGATAAAAAGACAAGGATCAGAATGACTGTGATGATTATTAGCAAAAAACTTGCAGAGAATGCAAATGAAAAGGTGCGTATGACAATTTTGTCCAGCACCTTTAGTCCACCTGTTGTATCTCAAATGTCTTTGTATAAGTTTAAAAGCCATCAAAACATCAGAATTCTTATCAAAAGATGAATTGTGTATCTGGATTCCTTCATCAGTAACAGTATTTTACACACAGAGATTGTAAAAAAGGTCAACAAATTTCATTATTTCATATTCCAGTTTATAAAAATCATTTAAAACTGAAACTGCTTCTCATATAGAGAAGATCTTGTAGGTTTAACAGTTTCACTGTTTGATAACTGATAATTGTTTGAAGTCTTTATAAATGTAGAACATGCATTACACATATATTTGTCAATTACAGTTACCAACAATAGTGTAGAGAAAGCTCATTTTCAAAACTGAAAATGATTAAAAATGAACTTAGGAGCACAATGAGTCAAAACAGATTGAACAAACTCCTAGTAATCAACATATTTGCTAATGCTAAAGCTAGAAAATGTAAATTTTAAATTGCAGTTAAATTGTTAGTTAAAATTTTATTTCAATGTTTATATATATTTCTTTATTTAAAGGTCTATAATGGAAGGCAAAGTTGTCGATATCAGCTGAATATCACCTCCTCCCATTAATTTCTTGTTCTTTGTGTTGTTTAAGGTTCCAGCAGGAAAGAAGTCTTAGTCAAAATGCAGGTTTTCAAACAGTTTTATTGACACTATACACAGGGGTGAAGTGCGTTGCTCTCTGTAGCCATCTCATGTGGTGTGAGTACGTCGTTCTTCATCACGCAGGTCATTGCCTCAGGAGATATGACAAGCAGATTAGCCTAGAGGCCCAGCTAGTGAAGTATGCTCGGCAAGTGATCGCAGAGAAAAGAGAAGATTTTATATGTTAACTTGTGTGTCTGTGTATGCAATATATAAACATAATAATAGACAGGCCATCATGTAAACAAAGTGTATGTGTATACAATCATGGATGTATGTGTGTGTGATAAGTTCAGAGCATAGAAAGAGTCTATAATATGACGTTAGAAGAAAGTCCAGACACAAGGATGGTAAATACCAGTTCGTAGTCACAGTACACAGTAGTCGAAGTGCTGTAACAAGAAGTTGAGGCTGCAATGCAGAGCTGGGGAGAGGCACATGTCGTGAGAGGTCGTGGCTTCAATGCTGCTGCTGGTTACTCGTTACAGAAGGTTGTCACAGGTTGTATATGCTGTTAACCATGGTGAAGTAATTCACAAACAGTGTGGAGATAGAACCTGTGCGAGTGTTGCTGGTTGGTGTGTATGTAGAGAGATGATGTTGACGCTAAGAAGCTGGAGGCAACGAAGATGGAGGTCCTGAATGCTGCTGGACAAAGTATTGCTGAGTCTCCATGTGACTGCTGTTGTGTCGTCGCTGGAACTGGCTGTGTTCTGTGGTCAATAGCTAGACCTCAGAAGGTCTGGAGTCAAAGACATTCTAGACAACATAAAGCTAGCATTTTATATCGTGGTGTCGGCTCACCGGATGTTTAGAAAAGACTGTCTCACACGACCTTATCTGAAGGCTGCGATTGGTTGGGTTGCATCTTGGCACACAATAGAACAAGAGACAAATTGCGTCAATACCAACCAATCAGAGTAGTGGCCATAACAGGGTCTAAAGCTGTGGCCGAAGGCTAGCTGTTATCTACTACGTCCGTATTTATGTATATATAACAGAAAGAGAGAGAAATATCCCTTAAGGTGTACGCTACAGGTCCCTTATAATATTCATTGATATTATCACGATATTATCAGAATCAACATTCCCATTTTATTTAGTGCAAAGCATTGCATCATTTCATGCCATCTACAATTGGTGGGATCCATGTCCGGTAAGTTCACTGTCATCAATTTACCATAGGGAAAGTTCACTGTGAGCAAATTGATCTTCATTACTTTCATTTTTTTCTCAATAAAATAGTTTTTAATTATTAATGGTGAGATACAATCGATATATTTTCTCAGTAAACTTTCCTCATGGTGAACTTTTCTCACAGTGAATTGATGGCAGTGAACTTTCTTCATGGTGAATTGATGGTGGTGAACTCTTCTGCAATGAATTGATGGTAGTGAACTTAACAATAATTGGTGAGATCAATGCACTTGGTGAACATTTTGAACTTTTACACATTGATACTTGTAGGGAGGATGTGACAAGTGAGTTCCAACCTATCATAGTTTGGAAGATGAAGGAGTGGACTGGGAAAAGACTGGATTATGTGATAGTAGTTGTATGTTGATATGTGAACGTTTCTTAATCAACCAAATGCTATTAGAGTGAATGTGTAGAAGATGCATTAATAAACTATTACTATTTGTAGCTAGGCATGAAATGATAAAACAAAAAAGAAGCTTACTTATGCACACACACACACATGTGTGTGTGCACATATGTTTATCATTCAACTATGGTTGTAGTTGAATAATAATCTTAAGGCCGCAATTTACTCACATGCAGCATCTTTCAGAGCTTGTCGCTAATTCAGTTCTTAACCAAATTGAAAACTATTAAGTTTTTTTGAAGATGAGTGATCCCTAGTGTAGTGAAACCTCTCTCTCAGGTATTTATTTACGAATGATAACGTAGCGGCTAACATTTAGCCTTCAGCTAGCTTGAACCGTTGTGTCCATCACCCTGATTGGCTCTTATTTGCATGGGATTTGTCACCAGTTCTGTTTCCCACCAGGTTGCATATCGACCAATTGTGGCCTTCTGTTAAGGTCACGTGAGAGAGTGCTTTTTCTGCTGTTTCTTGAGCCCCTTTTTATTTATAAATAGCCCTGCTTCATCCACACCAGTTTGTCTTCGATTTCAGACCTCTTACAGGTCTGGTTGTTAACCATCTCACAGAACACAGCTCCAGCCAGTTTCCAATGACGATGTCAACACCACCGATCTACTGTCTACTACAATGCCGTCGCCAGCGCCAACACCACCACCAGAGTACACGCTACCAACAACAACCACGGTTCCTTCTCAACACTGTTTGTGTGGATTGTTTCCACCTCGAAAATAACAGCCAGAACAACCTGCGAGAATCTTCTGTACCAAGTAACCGGTCACAGCATCGAAGCTCAGCTTCACACACAACATGTGACACTTCAGCTCTGCTATTCGGCCACAACCTCTTGTGTACAGACATTCTACCTTCTGTGTAACTCTTCTATGAACTGGTAGTTTCTTATCTGTGTTCAGGACACTTATCGTCTATGTTACTGACTCTCATTCCATGCTCTGTATTTCTCATTCACATACACACATATTATTGTATACACATATTATTCTATACACACTCTTGCATACAAAGGCCTGTCTTATGTATTGTATTGTTTATATTGCCGCATGCACACACACACAGTTGACTACCCTAATAAAACTTACTCTCTATATATATCTAACTGTTGTCTCTCTCTCTTTCCTTTGCTGGCACTTCCTCACATCTCACATGCAAGCCCTCTTATGTTATATTACATGTTTTGTGTTGACCGTGCGACACGTTAAAAGGAGCCTTCTCCCGTTCGTCGCCATTTCCTTTGGTTCGCATGGTCGTTCCCTACACTAGCTACATTTTGGCATAAAAAATTG
Organism: Octopus bimaculoides; assembly: GCF_046866305.1. NCBI lineage: Eukaryota > Metazoa > Mollusca > Cephalopoda > Octopoda > Octopodidae > Octopus > Octopus bimaculoides. The sequence goes on from NC_142928.1 coordinate 99,410,030, forward strand.
AGATTTGGTCCAGTAGAAAAAAGTTTACATTAAAATTTGTAGCAACATTATAGGAGAGTGAGTAACGTCACCAATCAAGTTTAGATGTAAATAACTTTTTTTTTATTTTAAAAGCAAGACATATTTATTTTAGCTTCAATGATAGAAGAAAGCATGCCAAATTTCATAGTTTTGGCCCATGCAACAAAAATTTGCATCAAAAAAGTTGTGAGGTAAAATACCACAAAAAAATATAAGGCAAAATCTGGATTTAAGTATAATTAACTTTTTTATTTTAAAAACAAACCATATTTTAATTAAGCTTAAATGAGAGAGCTCAATTTGAAGAATTTCATGGTATCAATCTCATGAAATGAATTTTTAAAAGAAAAAAGTTATGAGTTTTTGTTTCTATAAATTTGAGGATGATAATATAGTTCTATACTTTTTTATGAAGATAGTTCTATACTTTTTTATGAAGATAGTTCTATACTTTTTTATGAAGATAGTTCTATACTTTTTTATGAAGATAGTTCTATACTTTTTTATGAAGATAGTTTTCTATAAGGGACTTTTAATATACGTCACCGGCATCATTGAGGTAAGGAAAAAATTATCAACAACACCACTAATTGACACATTATTAATTAGCATAATAGCATAGCCTGGAAGAAACATGGATTACATGGAAAAATGAAAGCAAGAGAAATAATATTCTTAAGATTATAAAACTGGAAAAGTACAGAACAAGAACATTTTTACTTAAAATATTGCAACTAAGGATAACATTTGAATATTAAGAATTATTTGATTTTAATTTACAAAGTGACATTATAATTAAAAAGGGTACCATCATTTTGTTAAAATATTAACACACTAGAATACTTAAAAAATGAGAACCAGAAGTACCAATATAGCTAAAGTTTTATGCAAAGTAGAATAGTATAATGGTAGGCAAATTCATTATGTAAAAAATAGGCAAATGTGAAGACTTGGCAATAACTTAGGCAATAACTCAAGAAAATTTTACTGTGAATTTGTTGTTATAGGTAGATTTTACTGTAATATATAACTAATTTTTGTATTATTCTATTTATTGTACTAACTAATTATGTACTATTATTTTTTATAATCTATTTTCAAATTTCTAATTATTAATTAGAAGCAGATAAGGAAAGATTTGCCAATGTTCTGCGCCGTGAGGACCAAAGACTCGAGGTATTTCGTGTTGCAAGACAGTGTAGGAGAGAGAATAGTGATGTTGTAGGAGAGAAATGTGTTCGCATGGATGATGGTACGCTTGCATTAAATGAGGATGCAAAGAAAGAGGTCTGGAGATGCCACTACGATAGATTGCTTAATAAAGAGAATGAATGGGAGAAAGAGAGCCTGCCTTATGTCGACCCAATAGAGGGACCAGCTATCCGAGTTGATAGTACCAGGGTAGATAAAGCAATTAAGAGTATGAAGACCGGGAAAGCCCCCGGCCCATCAGGAATCACTGCAGAGATGCTCAAAATATCTGGCAGTGTTGGCTATAGCCTAGTCACCCGTATTACGAACCAGGTGATACACGAAGGAGTCATACCCTATGACTGGTGTAGCAGCATCATAGTCAACTGCTACAAAGGTAAAGGGGACGCTTTAGATACAAATAATTACAGAGGCATCAAGCTGTTAGATCAGGTTATGAAAGTTACAGAGAGGGTCATAGCCCAACTAATTAGGGAGCGAATCAATTTAGATGAGATGCAGTTTGGGTTCGTGCCAGGTAAAAGCACTACTGATGCCTTATTTCTAGTGAGACAGTTGCAAGAGAAATACCTAGCTAAGGATAAACCTCTGTACCTGGCTTTCGTTGACATGGAGAAAGCCTTTGACAGGGTCCCCCGATCCCTTATCTGGTGGTCAATGAGGAAACTTGGGATAGAAGAATGGCTAGTGAGAGCTGTGCGAGCCATGTACAGAGATGCTGCCAGTAAGGTGAGGGCTGGAAATGAGTACAGCAATGAATTCCGGGTAGAGGTAGGGGTCCACCAAGGTTCCGTCCTCAGCCCCCTATTATTTACCATAGTCCTCCAGGCAATCACAGAGGAGTTCAAGACAGGTTGCCCCTGGGAGCTCCTCTATGCTGATGACCTTGCCCTAATTGCGGAGTCACTATCAGAACTAGAGGAGAAGTTTCAGGTGTGGAAGCAAGGTCTAGAATTGAAGGGCCTTAGAGTCAACCTAGCTAAAACCAAAATCCTAATAAGTAGGAAGGTAGATAAAACACAAACCCCTTCAGGTAGATGGCCCTGCTCAGTATGTAGAAAAGGAGTAGGTAGTAACTCTATAAGATGTACCCGGTGCAAGCTATGGACACATAAGAGGTGCAGCAACATCAAAGGCAGGTTAACTAGCAAGTTAGTTTTTGTTTGTGGCAGATGTTCAGGTGCAATAAAGACTGCAAACAAACAGGAAACAACTTCTATCTCATTCCAGGGTGAAAAACTAGAGGTAGTCGATAGCTTCCGCTATCTGGGCGACCAAGTTAGTAGTGGGGGTGGGTGCGCTGAAAGTGTAGCTGCTAGAATAAGAATAGCCTGGGCAAAGTTTAGAGAGCTCTTACCCCTGCTGGCGACAAAGGGACTCTCACTCAGAGTAAAAGGCAGACTGTATGACGCATGCGTACGAACAACCATGCTACATGGCAGTGAAACATGGGCTGTAACTGCTGAGGACATACGTAAGCTCGCAAGGAATGAAGCCAGTATGCTCCGTTGGATGTGTAATGTCAATGTGAATACCCGTCAGAGTGTAAGTATCTTGAGAGAAAAGCTGAACATTAGAAGCATCAGTTGTGGTGTGCAAGAGAGACGATTGCGCTGGTATGGACATGTGGTGAGAATGGAGGAGGATAGCTGCGTGAAAAAGTGCCACACCCTAACAGTTGAGGGAACCCGTGGAAGAGGTAGGCCCAGGAAGACCTGGGCTGAGGTGGTGAGGCAAGACCTTCGTACATTGGGCCTCACCGAGGCGATGACTACGGACCGAGACCTTTGGAAATGGGCTGTGCGTGAGAAGACCCGGCAAGCCAAGTAAGATCGTTGCCAGTGCCCCTGGACTGGTTCTTGTGCGGGTGGCACATGAGATGCACCATTTTGAGCGTGGCCGTTGCCAGTACCGCCTGACTGGCTCCTGTAGGATTTTCGAGCGAGATCGTTGCCAGTGCCCCTGGACTGGCTTGTGCGGGTGGCACATAAAAGACACTATTTCGAGCGTGGCCGTTTTCGTGCGGGTGACACGTAAAAGCACCCACTACACTCTCTGAGTGGTTGGCGTTAGGAAGGGCATCCAGCTGTAGAAACTCTGCCAAATCAGACTGGAGCCTGGTGTTGCCATCCGGTTTCACCAGTCCTCAGTCAAATCGTCCAACCCATGCTAGCATGGAAAGCGGACGTTAAACGATGATGATGATGATGATGAATTAGAATTTCTTTAAAGTGCAAAAATATTTTGAGTTATTTTTTATTTTTAACAAGTAATAACAAATAAAAGTAATAACTTGTAATAAAATATTTAGTTTTAATAAAAGCTAATATTTTCTAAATCTAAATACTTTATTTGAAATTTTATCCTTAACTGCAATATTTTAAGTAAAAATGTTCTTGTTCTGTACTTTATCACATGTAATAACTTGTCTAGAACTTTTCCAAGTGTAATAACTTGTCCTATACTTTTCCAGTTTTATAATCTTAAGAATATTTTTTCTCTTGCTTGCATTTTTCCATGTAATACATACATATGTGTGTGTGTGTGCATTTGTATGGAAACAGGTGTGGGTTGGTGACAGGAATGATGTTGGCTGTAGAAAATTCACCTTAACAAATTTCTTCTGACCTATGCAAGCATGGAAAAGTGGACATTAAGGCGATGATCATGATGATGATATATGTAATTGATTTATATAATGCAGTTTAGATCCTTGAGTGATGCCATTTTAACTTCAGTAAAAGCAGAAAAATTTTAAAGAGTTGGCATGAAACTATTGGTAACATTCTGATCAGTTAAATGCCATAACCAGTAATATACTGCTTAATGTTATAAAAATATAACCATTCAATTTCTGTTTGAGAGTGTGTTTTTTTTTTGTCTGACTTATGGACAGCTAACTGATAATTAATGTGCTCCCTTTGTCTCAGGGTGTATTAAAATAGGCCACCATGTGGTTTCTGTTTTATAGCTGCTTCTCCAGCCGGGTGCTTTATGTAGTCATGAAAAGAGTTGTATTATATTTTTCTTAGGTCAATATTGCCAAGTGGAATTGTCAGTATGAAACCATCAGAAACATTCTGACTAGTTATGGTCCCTAATCAGGAATATACTGCCCAGCATAATGAAAATATAACCACTTATAAATTTTCTGTAGCCAACTTGTATGGTGAAGGTTTATAATTTTATTCACAAAAGAACCATTTAATTTCTCTTTTTAGAGTGTGCATTTTTTTTTTTATTTATGGATAACTAACTGACAAGATGTGGCTGTGTAGTAAGAAGCTTGCTTCCCAACCACGTTACCCAGATTTAGTCCCACTGTGTAATGCCTTGGGCAAGTGTCTTCTACTATAGCCTTGGGCTGACCAAAGTCTTGTGAGTTGGATTTGGTTGATGGAATCTGAAAGAAGCTTATCTCACACACACACACACATATAGCTCAACTAATTAGGGAGAGAGTCTGCTTAGAAGAGATGCAATTTGGTTTTGAGCCAGGTAGAAGCACCACTGATTCTTGGTGCGACAACTGAGGAGAAATACCTAGCCAAAGATAAACCCCTATACTTGGCTTTTGTTGACTTGGAGAAAGCCTTTGACATGTCCCCTGATCCCTTATCTGGTGGGCGATGCGGAAACTGGGGATTGACGAGTGGTTAATAAGAGCTGTACAGGGATGCTGTTAGTAAGGTGATAGTCGGCAATGAGTATAGTGAACAATTCCTGGTACAAGTAGGGGTTCACCAAAGATAAGCCCTCAGCCCCCTCTTATTTATCATAGTCCTCCAGACAATAACAGAGGAATTCAAGACAGGTTGCCCCTGGGAGCTTCTCTATGCTGATGATCTTGCTCTCATAGCAGAATCACTACCAGAACTAGAGGAGAAATTTCAGGTGTGGAAGCAAGGTTTCGATCGAAGGGCCTTAGAGTTAACCTAACAAAAACCAAAGTCCTAGTAAGTTGGAAGGCGAACACATCACAAACCCCTTCAGGTAGATTGCCCTGCTCGATCTGTAGAAAAGGTGTAGGTAGAAACTTCATAAGATGTACCCAGTGTAAGCTTTGAACACATAAGAGGTGCAGCAACATCAAAGGAAGGTTAACTGGGAAGATAACTTTTGTGTGCAGCAGATGCACAGGGGCAATAAACACTGCAGATGCTCAGAAAACTGATTCCATCACATGCCAGGGGGAGAAACTAGAAGTAGTTGATAGCTTACGCTACCTAGATGAACAAGTCTGTAGCGGGGATGGATGCTCAGAGAGTGTTGCCACAAGAATAAGAATAGCCTGGGCAAAGTTCAGAAAGCTCCTACCTCTATTGGTGACAAAGGGCCTCTTACTCAGAGTGAAAGGTAGGTTGTATGATGCATGTGTGCAAACTGCCATGCTACACGGCAGTGAAACATGGGCCATGATTGCTGAAGATATGTTTAGGCTTGAAAGAAATAAAGCTAGTATGATCCACTGGATGTGTAAAGTCAGTGTGCACACATGACAGAGTGTAAGTGCCCTGAGAGAAATGTTGGACATAAGAAGCATTGGATGTGGTGTGCAAGAGAGACAACTGCTCTGGTATGGTCATGTGCTGCGTATGGATGAGTAGAGCTGTGTGAAGAAGTGTCACTCCTTAACAGTGGAAGGAACCCATGGAAGAGGGAGACCCAGCAAGACATGGAATGAGGTGGTGAAGCATGACCTTCAAACATTGGGCCTCACAGAGGCAATGACAAAAGACCGAGACCTCTGGAGATATGCTATGATTGAGAAGACCCGGCAAGTAAAGTGAGGTCACAGCTGTAGCCTACACCAGTGTCGCATAACCAGCCCACTTCAAAAGTACCTTTGAATCGTCAGGTGATATGCTGTGCTTGAGGAGACCTATTGAGTCAAAATCAAATCAAATCAAATCAAACCACCATCAAATGGAAATTGTACTTGTGGCCAATGCCAGTGCCACCTGACTGACTCCCGTGCTGGTGGCATGCAATAAGCACCATTCATGCATGGGTTGTTGCCAGTGCTGCCTGACTGGCTCCCCATGCCGGTGTCACATAATAAGTACTATCCAAATGTGGTCAATGCCAGCACCCCTACTCCGACTGGCTCCTGTACGGGTAGCACGTAAAAAGCACCATCCAAACGTGGCCAATGCCAGTGCCACCTAACTGGTGGCACATAAAAAGCATCCACTACACTCTCAGAGTGGTTAGCAGTAGGAAGGGCATCCAGCTGTAGAAACATTACCAGATCAGACTGCAGCCTGGTGCGGCCTCCTGGCTTGCCAGTCCCCAGTCAAACTGTCCAACCCATGCCAGCATGGAAAACAGACGTTAAACAATTATGATGATGATGATATAAGGCGATGCTGAAAAGTTCCTGGCTTTAAGGGTGTCTCAAGAGGCCTGGTTGGAGGTCCAACCTTCTGAGTTCTTTTATATGGCTTAGAAAAAAAATGAAGGACCGCTGCTATAAGTATGTGAATCTGAGAGGGGAATATGTTCAATAAAATCATAATTAAGTGATCCTTCCATATTTTCTTTTACCCAAAGCCAGGAACTTTTCAGCACCCCCTCGTATATCAGGGAGACTTAGAAACCAGGGCTTGCAACCCATGATGCAGGCCAATCATCAAGGTAGAGAATGAGGCAGGAGGGGAGTGAGAACTGAACCCTGATGGAGACTTATTTGTATGCTAAATTCATCACTGTACTCATTGGTTAACTCTCACCTTACTAACAGAACCTCTGTACACTCATCTACCCCTAGACCACCATATCCACCACCATGTCACTCTCCATCTGACAGTAATTTTGACTGAACCATAGATTTAGTCAGTAACTTTTATAAAGTTGTACCTTAAGAACTTCCAGTTACCTCTACGTTATATGCCAAAACCACCTCTCTCTTTGTCATCAAATGCTTTAATCAGAATGTCTCTAAATCAATGACTGTTTCCATAATTTCCTTTTCCAAACTGGTTTGCATTTCTATATCCATCAAGCCCTTAGTTTGAAGTTGCTAGCCTCTAACTTATGTTGACTTGTACATCCCTCATTGGGAAAGGACTTTACATTTACAAGCATCTGTCTATCCCCGATTCTGGTGAGAATATAGTCAATCTGGCTTGAGTGCTCACCAGACTGATAAGGGATTAGATGGGTGGCTGGTTTCCTGAAGTTAGTGCTGCAGACCAGCAAGTCATTTGCATTACAAAACGGTAGAAGTCTTATTTTTTCCTCATTTCTAGTGCCAATGCTGAAACCTCCATGAACACCATAAAATCCATTTGAGTGTCGCCCAACATATCATTGAAGTCACCAGCTATGATGATAAGGTCATTGTCCTGTATTGTCTAGGTGGTCTGCAGAAGAGACTCATAGAAACAGTCCTTCTGTTCATCAGGTTTTTCCCTATTTCAGTTGAATGCATTCACACAAGGCTTTAGTCAACTCAAGGCTATACTAAAAGACATTTGTCCAAGGTGCCCAAGTAGTGGATTGAACCGAAGACCACATAGTTAGGAAGCAAGAAAGTTTCTTACCCATGCAGCCACTCCCCCCTCTCTCTCTCTCTCTCTCTCTCTCTCTCTTTATATATATATATATATGTATATATACATACACACACACACACATATATGCATACATATACATCTCTCTCTCTCCTGGGGTTGATTTGTTCGACTAAAGGCGGTGTTCCAGCATGGCCACAGTCAAATGACTGAAATGAATAAAAGAAAAACAAGAATACACTCACACACATATATATATGTATACATATACGCACTTATATAAAAAAAATTATACACACACACACACACATATGTACATGTGCACATACATACACACATATATGTATATACACATGCACATATATCACACATATATATTTACACATGCACATATATAAAAAAAATTTGTATTGAGCATTTTTGCATTGTGCATCAATAATGTTTTTATAAAAAAGAGTAATACACTGTTGAAACAAATTTAAATATGGTGAATTAAAAATATAGATAAAAAGTGAAGATTCATTGAAACTAATAAAAATGCATAGTGTTCAGAAAGTGTAAACAAAACGTCTAACAGAAACTGAGTTAAATAACAAAGCGTTTATATTATACTTTCTTTAAAAAAAAAATTGTAAAAAATTAACAAAAAAATGCTTGTCAGAAGTGGGATTCGAACCCACGCCCACATTCGTGGACCAGAATACTCATTGTTCTGGTTAAGGATATTATCCTTGAGTCTGGCGCCTTAGACCACTCGGCCATCCTGACAGCTGCTTTTGCGGATCGCAAAATTCTTATAAATACCATATTGTCGATTTTTCTTGTAATTTTGTTCATAGTTTAATGATTATATATTTTTTTATATATTCCGATATCGATTTCTATAACAAATACTGCCACTTTCTATAAACGCATTCCATTTTCTCCTACTCGTAGCTATTTTCATGATGAATTAGATTTCTAAAACACTCTTTTCGATATCCCTTACCGGCTTAGGCATTTAAAAAAATAGTTATAACATCATACATGTTTTTGGTGAACGTTAATAAAGTCAGAGATAAAAGATTAAACGGCACAAGAGTATAAAATCTTGAAATAAGTCGGAAATAAAACCATTTTTGTTTTTGGTTGATATATTTTACCCAACAGTCTCAGAAATTGATACTAACAGTTATGAAAATCAATTAAAGAAATATAAAAAATTAAGCAAAGAAATATTGTTTTAAGTTGCTTATGAACTGATAATACACATGAGTTGCATAAAATGTCAACATAATTTATGTATTATAATACGTATGCGAAAAATATCACGTTTTCGTATCTTAAAATAGAATAACAACGAGACGAACCATGTACACACACACATGTATATCGATATACATAATTAGTGTAATATGTATTATAATAATAGTGTGGAATATGAACGACGACAAATTTATCGGCTGCAGTACAATATTTTATAAATGAATTGTCGATTTTAATCGACAAAAGTTATGAAATGATTAAGGACCATGAGTTTCGTCTTTGCCCTGACGAAACTCTCGGCCATTAAGTCACTTTGTAACTACTGCCGATTAAAAATTAAAGTAATATTTCCATTGTTTCCGAGTTTTCTTCTATTTATTCTACCAAACCTATTTCGATGGATAACTACGTGATTTCTTACGATTTTATTGAACATTTTCATTAGATATTCGATTTTTAATTTAATTATACAGTGAAGTGAAAGTAAATTAAATTTGATTGCAGAGAAAATAAATTTTTTTTAAATGTATAGGAAAAAAAGGAAGACATTCCTTTTGATACTGCCTTTTGAAGAATAGACATATTTAATACATTAACTGCTTTTAGTTTTTTCTTCTTCAATGAAGATATAACTAGATACGAAATTTTACTATAAAAAATAAAAAGCAAAAATGCTTGTAGAATAACAACAATTATATATATTCGTTGTGGAGTCAGGGTAAAAAAAGTTGAAGCGAAAAAGTGGAGCATTGCAAAGTCTACCTAAAATTAAGGGAATTTGAATGGAGGTGGCATAAAGATACCCTTATAATCAGCTGGTGAAAAGGCTTTCGTGATAATTGTATTAGTAATTAACAATTAGATGTTGATTCTGAAGTTAAGGCTACAATACAAAATGTTACTTTATTATCATCTGTTGCTTTCAGAATATATATATATATATATATATATATATATATATATATATATATATATATATATATATATATATACGAGTTGAGAATATTTCTGGTTCTGGTTCATAGAATTTATATAATAAAAATTTCTTCGAATGAAACATTGATGAAATTATGGTGATCTTGTGATTTCGGAACATAAATGCAACATCAGTGGAAATGAAAGCAACAACAATGGGGAAATCTACATTTCACTTTTCTGTCTCACACTACTCTGGTTGAGTAGGCTTATCATCAAAGGCAGCTCCAGTCGTGACTATCCCGGAGATCTTGTATATTAGGGACTACACGATCAAATATATATTTTGTTTTTATTTTAAGATGGTAGGGTGTGGTTTGAGGAAGAGATGCCTGCTATTTCCAGCAAGCTAAACACACACATATATATATTCTTTTATATGTTTCAGTCCAATGACTATAGCCATGCTGGAGCACCAATATATATATATATATATATATATATATATATATATACACATACACACACATCAGGGGATCCCCTTAAAATATATTTGGTAATCCATATAATTTTCAGTGTACGCCAAAAAAAGCAAATAAAAAAAAAAGCATTATTGATAAATCTTTGTTTTTCATTGTAATAATTATACGAAACTAAAGCCCTGAAGAATTTTTACTATAGTATCACCTTTGGAGATTTTTGAAAATACTTCCGCCTACTACAACATTCACTTCTACTTCGACTACTCCTCCAACGTGTTCGCACGTTGTTTTTTTTTTCTATTTGGTGGAGGCAACATCAACTCCCGCTTCTAGTTGCCATCCTGCCACCACATTTGTTAACATTGCACCAACTGCCACTCGTTTATTCGGCAATCTGGAGCGGTCCTTATTACTTCTGCAAGTTGCATGCCAAACTAAATTCTTCCGATTCATCATCTTATTCTTTATCCGGTAGGTTATTTAGTAACTCATTCTGCATAAAATTTTTGTTGGTCTCCCCCCCCCCACCGCGCTTTTATGTATTCCACTGTGGTTGCCTCTTATTATTGTTATATCAATTCAATTCACATGACGCCACTTGATCGAATTATATATAAATATCTAAAAATTAGGGAATGGAGTAGATCCAGGGGAAAAATTCACCTTCTGCACTGAATATTATTGTATCTTAAAATATGCAGTATTATATAGATCCATTTTCTGACTTACGGATTCTTAGACGATTATATATAGGCGGTCAGTCTCGGAGGTGGGGGGGACTGTGCCAGGTCCGCCTATATATATATATATATATATTTGTGTGTGTGTCTAAGAAACTATAAGTCAGAAAAAATATGCACTCGTATATTTGTCACTTGAGTGTGTATATTAATCGAAGTACACAATATCGGCTGTAATGGCTCTATAATACTGTGTACTTCGATATATATAATCAACGGTACGCAATAATGAATATTTAAAGAAGAGAGATGATACAATGAAAGAGAAAAATTGAAATTAAGTTAGTACATTTAGCATATAAAAGAAATGTCTCTTTATATTTTCCCTTGTTCGTTGTCATAAAATCAAGAATTCTTGTGTACGAGGAGTCGAATCGTTGTGGAGTCAGGTAAAAAAAAGTTGAAGCGAAAAAGTGGAGCATTGCAAAGTCTACTTAAAATTAAGGGAATTTGAATGGAGATGGCATAAAGATACCTTTATAATCAGCTGGTGAAAAGGCTTTTGTGATAATTGTATTAGTAATTAACAATATAATGTAACAAATTGACTTTCCATCCTATCCTGTTTTTGCTCCATTCGTGCGGTTCTTTTAATTGGTTTTCTCCTTAAGAAAAATTAACTTGTATGCAAGAAAAGTGAAAAATCGGTAAAAGGAAAAAAAAATACTGGTGGGGGTGGGGTGGGGGGTGAAAGGGAATATTTGCTTACAATCGCCATAAATTTGATGAATAAATGTTTCAAACATTTTACTAGTGTAACCCTTATAAATATATCTTAAACCGTTTGGTCCGCAATCCTTTTAACCCATGAAGAGTGACGGTTCTTAAATTGACATTGTTGAATTAAACAAGAAAACTATGCTATATCTTTGGTCCAGCTCATGTGAATCTTCTAGATTATGCTAATTGTCAACATTCTCTCAAGTACTTTTTTTTTACCTATTCAAATATGTATGTGTGTGTATATATATGTATATAATTTTTTTCTATTTTTCTATATTCTCCATTCACATTTTCAATAACTGCATCGATCTATTTTTATCGATCTTTATCATTATGTAGACCTTCTTGTTTCGTCATTTACCACGATTATGTTATGGACAAAGTAACGCTTCTACAAAAATTCATTAATGAAGAACGACCATTTTTCCCTCACTGGCTTGTGTTTTAGTCAAGATCGCATTTATTAATTAACGTAGGCCGTGTCTTCCATCAGAAGGTAATGTTGGTCAAGAAGCGATTGTCTTTAGATTAGTATTTAAAGAAAATATTTAATAATGAAAGTGAAATCGATGGCACACTCGCGTCGTGGTAGTGAGTGGTGCCTTCGTTTTTGTAATACTTCATAATGTATTCCATTATTTCCTTTTATTTCTATTTTCTTTACCTTTATCACATCATGTCTTTCATGCAAACAAATTATAATATTAATTAGGTTCCTTGACCGATTAACATAATTTAACGATTAATTTACCTGTAATTTTTTTCATTTTTATGAGTAAAATTTTTTTTTAAATCATGGGGAAAAAATGATACGTTATATTTTTGAAAAGAGATGTTGGCGGGATATCGGAATAAGCACCCCCACACTCGGACTATTTGTTTAATATATATATATGTGTGTGTACATGTATGTATATATATGTGTGTGTGTATGTATGTATACATATGTATGTGTGTATGTATATATATATATATATATATATATCTTAGGCATATATATATATATATATCTTAGACACACATATATATATATATATCTTAAATATATATATATATATATATATATATATCTTAGACACACACACATATATATATATATATATATATATATATATATCTTAGACACACACACACACACACATATATATATATATATATATATATATATATATATATATATATATATATATATATATCTTAGACAGATATATATATATTTTAGACAGATAAAGGTAGACATATATACAACTTGTGAATTTCAGTTGTTGAAGGCTTGTATGCAAGTTGGCATTGTCAAACAGCCAAGACAATCTAACATGAAAACTATTGAGTTAAGATAATATAAATGGCTTATTAATTTTATTCAATAACTACATCAGTTTTTCCCCCATATATATATATATATATATATATATATATATATATATATATATATATATATATATATATATATATATATGGGAGAATATACAAATAATAACAACAGACGAGGACAGGTGGTGTAAATAACAAAAGTATATATTAGTATGACGCTCGGGAATACGGAAAGTCTTTGACGTTTCGAGCTACGCTCTTCAACAGAAAGAATACGGAGACAAGGAGAAAAACACGGAGAAAAAAAATTGAATAGTGTTCAGTCAACGGTCAATCATAATAATGGATTTATTCTGACACAAAGAAAATAACACATAAATTTATATATATATATATATATATATATATATATATATATATATATATTAATATAAATTTATATTTATGTGTTATTTTCTTTGTGTCAGAATAAATCTTATTTTCAACTCCTTGTTGCATATATTTTTTTTTAAATGAAATCATATAAATTAGTTAAGAATAGTTTGAAATTAGAGCAAATTCGCTGGAGCTAATTAAGAATTGAAACTCTTCTCACTGTCAATTGTAGCTCTCTCTAAGCACTGTGGTGAGTAGATCAATGTTTCGAATTTTAATTAAGCTAGTTGCTTTGATATGCAAAGCCATTATGTTTTGCCCTCAACTGTCTGCTGCCTACCATTATCCAATATCGATTATTTATGACATCGAGTTGTCTTCCGTACTTCTTGTTGAATAAAATGTCAGCTATCCGATTATATTATTTTTGTATTGGGTACCTTTTTTTATTATATTTTTTAAAAACTCTTCCAACTCAGACCTATAATCAGACATTGAGGCCTTCGTGCCTGTAATAAAGATTTACCTATAATCAGACATTCTAGTCACGAATTGTTCGTCTTCTATATGCAGGATTATATCATACAATGTTTCCGTTTTAAAATGGTGGAGTGTTGTGTGAAGGAGATTTGGCTTCTATTTCTAGCATTTTGATCTACTGCTTAGGGATTCTCATAGTTCCGTGATGGTACCTTCAGTTTCTCAGGTGTTAGGAAGGCTTTTTAGCGCCATTAAATATGTATACTATTCTTAGTGCCATTGAATATTTAATATTTTTCTTATAATTTTTACATTTTTTTAAAAATAGTTTTTTCTTAAGCCATTTATTTCATTGAGGAAAAATGTCGAGTTGAAAATTTCATTTAAAATTATGTCATTCTTTTTGATTGATTTAATATAGAACTACCATTATTTAGAAATACATTTGGGTTAGCATATTTTAGAAAATATTAAAAAAATAAACATTTAAGTTGGTAAATTTTGTTGGAAGTGTACAGTTTGTAAGAAAGCAATTCAAAATGTTTTCGATCTATGATAAAAGTACCTCCATGTAGTTTGTGAAGACTAGTTTTTGGCTAGACCTTCAAGTCTGAAATTAGTACTTTTCACTGTTTTTTTATCTATTTATTTTTACAATCAGATGTTGAGTTCCAGGTCATCTTATATTTAGGTTCAATGTCAGAATATCAATCAGACATCCTGGTTATGATAATCCAATCTATTTCTTTTACTTACTTTTATATGCAGAAGTGGGCACCTTTAATCCGTTAATCGAAAAGTTAACTTCGTTAATCCGTTAATTCTATGAAAATGTAACGGAAATTAACGTTAATCCGTTAACTTTTATTGAAAAAAGGCATAACTACAGTTTAATGCCCCACCGACTTTGTTGCTTCATAACTGTCAGAAATATGGATACTTTTAAACGAAACTTTCACCAAAAAAAAAATCGCTTATATCCTGTAAAGATTTGTTGGAAAAAAAAAAAATTTGCGAGGGGTTGAGGAGAGGAATTTCGGAAAATTCACAGGACCCGACATTTTCTCCCTCGTGACTTTCTGGAAAATAGGTATTTTTTAATGAAATTTTATACAAAACCTTTCAAACGGTGTAGATTACGATTACAAAGAAATCTGTAGGCAAAATTTTTGGAAGGGGGCGGGGGTAGGGAGGAATTTCTGGAAAACGGAGTTTCGGATCAGACGGCTCACATAAGTTGGAATTTCTCCGTTTTGACGGAGATTTTTTCCCAATGTTTTTCACCAAAGTCTTCAGAATGATGGAAGGCATCTTTTCACAAAAGAAAAAAAGAAAATATTTTGAAAATTTTTTTCACTCCCGCCACTCCTCACCACTTAAGTCCGAAACGATTTTGGACATTGTTTTTTTCACTACGCACTTAAAACCCGTGAGAGAAACATTTTCTGTTTAAAAAACAAATTTTAATAATAATTTCAGAGGAAAATTTGTGATTTAAAGGAGATCTGGCTGTTTCTAGCACATCTCCAAATCTCCCTCCTCATTTCTTCCTCACTTACACATCTATTGATATTTTTCATTATTCTTCTCCCCATAAACAAATTTTATGGAATGATGATGTCAAAGTAACACACGGGTAGTCCCAACCGAGTGAGGCCGTGTTATGTGTGTGTAGGAAAAAAAAACACCTAAAAACATCTACAGTGTTCATACTAACCTGTCAAATGTAATGCTAATTTGTTCACCTTATTTTGAATTATTCAGGTTCAAGAGGGGTGTCCACCATATTTGCTTGTAACTTTGTAAATTTTTACATACAGATTTGAAATTTTGTCAGTGGGTGCTTTATATACCACTGGTTTATAGTTATGTGATTTTAGCTGATCTTATGGGCAGATAAATTTAATTAACGGGCGTAAGAGCAATAACATTATGGATAAACACTAAAATTGAAATTCTTAATGCATCTTACCTGTTTGACAAAACTTTTGTCACTTTTCAAGATGAGGTACATTAATTTGAATTAATTAAAATACAGGTATAATTGGTACAAGATTTTATTCTTTTGGTAAATATTTTGTACCTTGGTGTGGAATCATTTTTTCCACAGTTTTTTTCCGGTGTATTTAACCTCCAAACCTGCTGCAAGCCACTTTTTTCCAGAAAGGAAAGGTGGGAGGGGTGGTGCAGACTTTCCTCTTGACAGGACAAAGGAATTTCCCTGCTGTCTTTGCAAGCAACAAGCGGGTGGATTTGGTTTCAAATCCAGGCAGGGCCAAACGAGGTCCTACAAGTTATTTATAATAATAAGTAGCATTATATCAGGGTTGAAAGAATGACACATACGATACTAAATACACTAAGGCAATCTGAAAACAATAGAAACTTTTAAACGTATACTGGTTTTTATGAAATTTTTGGATTAACGGACTTGAGTTGGAAGCTAAATGTAACGGAAGTTAATTAGTCCGATAATGATTTTCAAAGTTAACTTTGGATACACATTTAATGTGTTGTTTTTGTTACTTATAAAGACGAGTCCCAATTGAGATTTGACTGCCATTCCCAGC
This sequence comes from Octopus bimaculoides, assembly GCF_046866305.1. Lineage (NCBI taxonomy): Eukaryota > Metazoa > Mollusca > Cephalopoda > Octopoda > Octopodidae > Octopus > Octopus bimaculoides. The sequence continues at coordinate 99,426,622 of NC_142928.1, forward strand.
AGGTCGAATGACCATGCAAAGACTCCTTTGTTGTGGCATGCAGACATTTTTTTACATGTTTTTCTTTTACTTTTTATCTTTGCTTTACAAATGAATTCGATATATAATTTTAGAGGCTTGAAAATACACAAGCAAATTACAGTGCGCCCGCGCATGTATATATATATATTTCCTGTGAAATTCAAAGCTGGTACCTATTGTTACCTCAGTTAACCTAATCGGTTAACAAACGTTGGATAAAACTAATATTTTAGATAACATTTCTGGTTAAATATACATGCGAAACTCCTACAATTACACCCTCTTTTCCAAACTAAGTTTTGATTTTTTAATTACAATTAACCTGTGTGTGTGTGTGTGGTAAAATACATATTCTAGGTTTTCATTAAAATTTTTGTTTTCAAAACAAACCTGCAAACACTTTGTATGATTTCCACTCTAAGACCTTACACTAGTGTTTGTTTTCTCCCTTCTCATACATATACCATTCTAAGAGTACTGGAGGGTAGCATTACTGTTGCAGTCGTTTTATTTATTTATTTATTTATTTATTTTTATTTTGGGAAAGTAATGTTTCGGTATTAGTACATTATATCAGTCATGAGTGACTGTACTAGTGTATGTTTGACTCGAGCGCTATCGAACAGATGAAAGACAATGTCACACTCAGTCATGATGTCATAGACTTTGATCGAAAGATTGCCAAAAATATTCGGAGTGTAATCTATCTCAAGTGCTTTTGTCATCCTTTATATTTATATATATATATATATATATATATATATATATATATATATATTTATAAGGGAGGCCACTAGGTGGACTGCTAATGTGCTAGAAGATCACATGTCATGTGATCTTCTAGCACATTAGGTGTTCACCTAGTGGCCTCCCATATATATATATTTTTATGGATACATATACAATAATCATTTGAGACCTCAAATATTTTTTCTGAATCTCCCTGATTCTTTTAATATGCTTGTTCCCTGGTATTAAATTGATATTAATTAATATCCAATTTTTTTACCCTATTGTTTAATATATATATATATATATATATATATATATATAGCAATAAGAAAATGGAGGAGAATATGCGGTATCCATCGACTTGCAGACAGTGTATTCCGTTGATTAATTAGTTTATTTTACAACTAAAATGACAAAAACCACAATATACAGATGCTTATGACATACCATGTCATATTAACAATTAAGGTTACAAATATAAAGTACATTTAGCAATTGGAGAATATACATCTCCAATTGCTAAATGTTGTTTATATTTGTAACCTTAATTGTTAATATGACATGGTATGTCATAAGCATCTGTATATTGTGGTTTTTGTCATTTTAGTTGTAAAATAAACTAATTAATCAACGGAACACACTGTCTGCAAGTCGATGGATACCGCATATTCTCCTCCACTTTCTTATTGCTATATAAATTTAGGGTAAAATAACCCCCTTTTACCCGCACTCACTTATTGCACTTGGTATAACACTAGTGTAACAATAATTGGGTACCCTCCCAGCAGTATATTGGATAGATACTATCCCTTAGTGGGTTGAATACTCAACCCCTAAATCTCTTGCATTATATATATATATATATATATATATATATATATATATATATATATATTATTGTCTGGAGAGAGTCATTCTGTTCTAATACCTTATTAATTAACACACTCACCGATACATATATATATATATATATACATAATGTGTATGTGTATTGGTGACAAATTTTCACCTTCTCAAAATGTTTCTAAATCATAAATTTGCTTTTGTTCATATTTTTATGAATAAATTTTATAAGACAGCTAATTGAACTAAAAATGGTGATGCCTCAAACATTTTACAAATATGGTAACATGACTCCGCTTCTGCTTATGCTATTACAGGTCTGTCATCATCTTACTTAAGTTTTGTTGAGTTATCTTTAATTTAAAAAAGAAACTCTCCCCCACTTTTTTTTTTTTTGAGATATGACTGCACAAACTACTCAAGGCTCTGCAGTGCTATTATACTATAAATATATTTTAGTTATTTCATGTTGTCTGATTTGGTTTGCAGATAAAATTGTGTTGGAATTGATTCTGCTTTAAATTTTGAAGTGAATAAGTCATAGGATTGATTTAATTGACTTTTCTTCAATTAAATGTGCCTTAACGCTTATTAGTCAAAAGAAAATAAATTGCTAATATTTGATTAAGTAGGAGAGATGCTCCCAAAGCCTTGTATTCTAACATTGAAAATGTTATTGCTTATCTATTTTTCAGGTAGTGCCAATCTCTTTGTTAGCTGAATATGTTGAAAAGTTTAATTTCAAGTTGTTAGTTGTTTACTTTTTCAAAATGGAGGCAAATGTTATATCTAGAAAGAAATGAAGCTGCAATGTACCTAATTAGTTGAATATATTATTCTTAATTTTTTTTTATATTCAAATGAATTAAAAGTTTCTCACTGAGACATACATTTGAGCCTTCATTTATGCTGTTTACCTTTAGTCCACTATTTTCCATGTTTGTCTCCCCAACATCACTTGACAACCGATGCAAAAGAGACTGATAGAATAAGTACTAGGCTTACAAAGAATAAGTCCTGGGGTCGATTTGCTCGACTAAAGGCGGTGCTCCAGCATGGCCACAGTCAAATGACTGAAACAAGTTAAACAGTTAAACCCATTCTATGTCAAAGAAAAACCATATCTATAATCTAGTACCTTTGGATTAACTTTGGCAACTTGAACACTTTGGATTTATTCTTAGTTGCAAACATGAACAATACAGCAACTGTCTGCTTAGCAAATTGTCAATGTTATGAAAACCTAGTCACATTTGAAATTAGAACTGATTGACTACATATTGAATTTAATATTACCAAAATGTAACATGCACCATAAGGAGTACATATATGAGAGAACCCGGTAGGACTAGAATTTGTGGACTCATCATAAATAAATCTATTGATCCTAATAAATCATATAATTAACTACAAATAGATTTCTTTTCAAATGGTCTGACAGAATTGTATGACCTGTCTCTACTATCAGCTTTATATTAGGAAAATAATTCAGGATCTAATCAAGTGGAAGTCAAATCAAAACACATCAGTGAAATATAAATTGTGCTGAGATAATAAATGGGTGGCCTTTCAGAATAGCTATCAGTACCTCATGAGGATGGAAAAAGACATGGAAGGGAAATGGGAAATAGAAAATTGAAACGCTTTGGGGATAAAATCCTTTCAAAATTGCAATTTTTAGTGCATGGAACACAAAATAAACAAAAACAAAAAAGTAGCCTCCCAATTCTTTGCCCTTTTCCTCCCCCATAATGTTATAGCCATTCCAAAAGTCTGCCACAAAATGTTGAATGTAGATGTTTTATTCTCTCTCATATATGGACTCTCTCTCTCTCTCTTTCTCTCTCTCTCTCTCTCTCTCTCTCTATCTATCTATCTATCTATCTATCTATCTATCTATCTATCTATCTATATATATATATATATATATATTCTGTTTTGTTTAAAATGCAGACATGTTAATCCTAAGTTAACCAACAATAAATTTTACTGGATTTAATTTTATATTTCTAGTAGTATTATTGCATTTCTTAAAATGCTATCTTGCATGATGGATTTAACCTCATACTTATGGCCTTGCATAATAAAATGTTTCTTTTAAAATTTTTTGCACTTCAAAATGTATTGAGAATCACTAATTAACTAAGTTGTCTCCTGTATCTATTTTAATATGCAAGTCAACAATTGTTAAAATTAATCATATGAATTAAAGTAGTTCATATTTCTAAATTAACTAACTTCATCTGGAGTTCATGAAAACAAAGTAGCTTGCTTTTTTCTTTTAGTTGATCCATTTTTTTCTCCACACACACACACACACACACACACACACACACACACACACACACACACACACACACACACACACACACACACATATATATATAAGCAAGTCTTTATATTTTGATTTGTTTTCAGTAATTCCAAATTGAAATCTCTTTGAACATTGTTTTCTGTTTGCCTTTCTAAAGATTATTTGAAGCATCTTAGAATACTGTAATTATTTTTATAGCTGTTTTTAAGCCTTGAGATGTGATTAGACAATATTTCTGCTTGAATCCACATTAATTTTGCAGTACATAATCAAATGTCATATTTATAGCAGTTAGTGCCTAAATCTTAAATAATGTTTTTATACGTTAGATTTTCATGAACAGTAAGAAGTTTGAATTGTTATAAGTATTTTAAAACTTTATACATATGACTTTAACTACTGTGGATGTATCGAAGTTTAAACTCAAGCTCTTGTTTTTTAAATCCCAAAATGTTAATTATCTTTTATTGCTTTATTTGTAAACCAAAAAGACACTTTTATATCTTATTCTATGAAATTTCTGGTTATTTTCAATGGAAAGTTTTCAAAGTTCTGTTTACTATTTTTTAATCAGGAAGTGTCAATGTATAGCTTAATGGCCATTTTAGTACTTAATTTGATTTCAGTTATCCTTTGTGTAGAAAGTTATTTCTTCATAACATTTTTTTCTTTATGTGGTTTAAGAGTTGTTGCTAAGTCTTTGGTTTTGTCTTTATAAATCAATTTCTTGCCTGTTTAAAGCATACTGAGAAGAATTTTCATATCTGATGTGGTTTAGTATTCATGTGAATCAGTGACTGTGGTTAAGGTACTGGGCTTTGAGCCCAGAATGTTCTGTTGCTTAGACCTCATTGCATTTGCTTCTGTAAACCTAGCTGAAAATATGTACCATGTCCACTTCATAGTTGGATATTAACGTATTCAGTCGGTGCCAATATTTTAATTCGTAGAAACATCTGTTAGCATGGTAAAAGGTTTTCTATTGAATTTGAAGGAAAACAACAGCATGAACATGAATTAGATTTTATAAAAATAGAACGTGTAGTATTAACTATTATAAAGTGTTTTTAAAGGTTTGTTTTCTTTTATGTCAGTTATCTAAATTAAAACTCATTACTAAGTAGAAATTTAATCATTCACCACTCTCTATTTAATCTTTATACTTTTCTTTCTCCTTACTCTCAAATTTTTGATATTACTAAAAGCATAACAACTATATGTTTGTTCAATTTTCTATTGTGCTGTTTGAAAATTTGGTTTGAAGTAGAAATTTCTATGTAATAAAATTCTTAAATAAGTTAATTAGGGATGCTGATAGTTTGAAAATGTAACACCAACTTTTTCATGTTTCTTAATAAAAAAAAAATTATTTTGCAAGTTTATGAATTATATTTAAACTGATTTCAATGTTTCTAAGATATGTATGATTGTTACTATTATGTATTCCACTCAATATATATTCAGAAGTATTATTTCTTTGAAGTTTCACATGGATGAAGATGCACAAATTATCTATTTTATGGTTTCTTGATGAAAATAGTTCAGCCGCATGTGCAAACTTGTTTATCTACATCAGGTTAAATTGGATCGTTATCAATGAAGAAGTCTCATTTTTTTTTTATTATTCACTGAAACTCTAATATATATTTATATATACATATATATATATATACATGTATGTATATATATATATATACATATGTGTATATAAATACATAATGTAAATCTCAAAAAATTTTGCATTCCAGTTTCTGTTATTTGCACATGTTGATATAAATGCATGCAAACACTATTTTGTTAAACTAGTTATTGAGATTAAGATGAGCCATGCCAAATCAGTTTGATCTTAGTGATTTGTGATATTTGCCTTCTTACAGAAGTCTTACCCTATTAGCTATAGTCACTGTTAATTCCACTAACTATTAATGTAACTCTTAATTCATTGATGATCATGTAGCACCATGCTTATTTACTGATTATCATTGTTATTCAGGGTTGTACTTCGGCATCTGACGACCAGGGTACTCTATGCTTGAAGTGCATAGCGAAGTATGCTAGTAAGACTGATGACTTTTTGTCTCTGCTCTCAGACTTACTGGCGTGCGTATCGCCATTCACTGTTGTCATCTGGTCCGGCAGAGGCGAGGGCTGTCACACATTGCACTCTCCTCTTGACCATGGTCGAGCCGGGTAGATTCTGTTATAACCCACCCCTTGACTTTCTGGTCATGTAGGAGGTCGCAACACCTCAATTCTTGGACCTGGTGGCATCTCTGACTACATACTTGTTGTGGCCTTGTGTTTCTGTCTACTGCTAACATTTACTGCTGAGTGTCTGCCTTGGTTTAGTGAACATCTACATTGTGTATGATCATCAGAATCAGCATTTTTCATGGAATACTTCAAGTATTTTGATGCACTGCTTGTGATCCTGTACTGGAGTAAGTATAAATGCTTTGTGAGTCAATGTTTAGTTAGAGCAGATGTCATGGGGTCTATCATGTTTATATAATGTTAACAGATTTAATATTCTCGACCCCACTGTATCTGTAAAAATCTTTGTAAACATTTTTATTTATTTTTACTTCAGTTTTTTTTTTTTCATTTTAAGTCATTTTAATGTTTTATTTTAATTTCTTCAAAATTTAGTTTGAGTTGTCATTGAATATTCTTAGAGAAAATTAATTTTATAATGAGTAAAACATGAAAGCATTTTTATATACTTCTCTTCCAAATTATGAGAAAAATCATAGAGATAGTAGCTGAACTGGTTAGTTTAGTGAATTGTGTTACCTAATGAAGTTAACTAAAATTTACATACTAACTTAATGTCAATGTTTACGATCAGTATTTGAAAGGATTAATTTTCAGGGATTCTAATCTCAGATTAACCATTTTGATTCCAAGCTGCCTCTGGTTCACTAATATGAACCTTCCATCATAATTTTATTTAAGAAAATTTCCTAAGTTAAGTTTTAAGTATCTTAATAATGAAATTAGATATTTTACTAAACTCATTCAAAATTTTTCTATTTGTTTTCAAAATTAATTGAAACACATGAACAGTGTATTTCATTAGAAATATTATAACAAAACATTGGAATGATCTATTTGAGAACAGGAGATCTGATTGCAACAAAATGATTGACGTCTCTTTTGAGGAAAAAAAGTAATTTTGGTAATTTGAGGTGTTCTAAACATGTCAGAATTGTTTAATTGCTACTAAAGACAAACCAACACTGGCTAATACAATGAAATAGCTATTAAGTATTAAGAATTAGTATAATCAAAAGTGCATGAGCATACACGCATACTCATTTAAATATTTGTCTTTTGAAATAGTCAAGACTTTATAAAAACTTTACCTTTTCTTATAAAATCATAGGTAAAGCTAATCATTATATATAAATGCTTCTACATTGCATTATAAAGTTAAAGCAAGTTCAAGAAATATTGATATTGTTTATGTATTAGGATTACATAAGACTACTTTATATTCTGTCCTGGTAAACTGTGGGGTTTTGCTTAGATCATTTTCATCCTCAAAGTTGTTTTATAATTCTTTCCAAGAATTTGTAAAGTAGGAATTACAGTTGTTAGATCAGGAATGCATAAAAAGTCTTTCATTTTTATTTTTGCAGAAGTTCAGGAGTTATTTTAGCAAATTGACATAATTGGTTCACCACCAAAATTGGGTGATTTTTCAGTCAAACCAAGTGAGTTTGAATTTACACACTTTTAATATAGTCAATTTATTTAATTAGTTAATAATTTTTGAAAACCCTCCTACTATAAGATGTTCTTGCATAATGCAAAAAGGTTAAAAAGCACAAAAAAAAAAAATTTACAAAACTTTGCATTGGTATTTTTCAGAAAATGTAGTAGTTCCACTGTAAAATTTTTGCTTAACTTAAAATCTTGTCGAGCTACTCTTAAATTGGTTAATACATGTGTTAGAGACTGAACAAAAGCCTTGTAGCTGTTACAATTCTACATTTCTGCATATATTTTATATTTATGTCTTTTGGATTGAAATCGTTATTTGATCACATCCCACAAAATCAGAATGTTCTTACTCATCTGAGGATGATCAAAGAATATTCTGATTTAACTATAAAATGAAAGATGAGAACGTTTAAATCATTAGTAGTCATGTGGTTTGTGAATTTTAGTGGACAGTTTGTCTAGAAAATTTTTTAGAATAAAATCAAAGCTAGAATCTTCTAAAAAGTAGTGTCAGTGATAACATCTCACATTTTTATAGAAGAATGATGGGCATATGTTTTGGGTTAAGGTTAGCTATTGATTCTGCTATTGATCTATAAACTAAAGCTGTGAGCAAAAGATAAGTCATTGGTGAATGATGTAAGGACATAGTGGATTAAAATGCAAGCAATAATGATGAAATATTTGCAGAATGGAGGTACTTTTTTTTTTGTAGAAGAAAAACAATTGTTTATTTGCCTTCTTGGGATAAGAATATGTAACAAGTATTAATATCAAAAATCTGTAGTAGCTGTAAAGTTGTAATGAAATAATGTTAATGCATTAGTTTGAAATAATATGGTTAAAGAATCAAATTACTGGTGGATTTTTGAGTTGGAATTTTAAAATGAAAATACAAAAGTTTGAGCAATATCTATGTAGGAGTTTATGTAAATGTTTAACATGTCGTATTTAAATACTTTGCTGGTGTTAAAGTTCATTTACTCTGTTTTCAGATGTTTTCTGCTAGTAGATATATTTCAAAATAACCAAATCCTGTTTTGGATATAAACTTTATTGGTATAACTTTATAAATACATCGACACTCCAAATTGTTTTATGTTTCCCTTGTCAATACTGCACCATACATTCTAGACCACAAATGTTTTACTGACCCTACAGAAACAGCACATATAGCTACTCAGTATCTATATTATTGTATACCCTTTAATCTTTGTTGTCTCTTGTTCACAAGATATTATTTGGCAGGAGTATATTACCTTCAAATAGCTAAAAAAAAAAAATGTTATTTCTTTGGTAATTTGTATAACAAATTATTGGGTAAAATGAATATGCCTTAAGTAAAATTTGTTTATTTGCAGAACTTGGTGAGCTAACATGTAATCAGATTGTTCTCCTCAGCTCTTTCAGTGATGTTAGCGAATAGATATTGAGTGAGATATGCTTGTATACAATTCTAGTGTCTTTAATTGCACTTGTTATCTAAGAACTATATTCTCCACTTGTTCCTGCCTTATCCAAGCATTTTTCTTCATCGATATGTATCCATCAAGTTATTAGTATTTTCTAATTAATGATTTGTTTTCTATTTCTTTGTCTCCATAGTAATATTCACAATTATCAACCAACATTTCTTCAAATTCTTTGTTCTTTTGTAACTCCCAGAAAGGCTTCCATAGACTGAAAATCTAAATCAATGTTAGAGACAAATTTTTAAGAATATTTGTTAAAATCTAAATATCACTTTGCCAGTTATTAGATATAACTATGGTGTAACATACCATTTCAAAGCCCAGTAGTTTTAGAGAGAGGGTTAGTTGATTACATCAATCCCAGTACTTGATTGGTACCTTATGTTATCGACTCTGAAAGAATGAGTGGCAGAGTTGACTTCGGTGGTATGAGAACTGATAATGTGAAGAGCTGGGAGAAATGCTGCTATTCATTTTGTCCACTACGCTAGCAATTCTGCTCACTCACTGCATTATGGTGTAGCATATTAATAACTAAGGTTGGCCTTTAGTTGTCAGCAAAGCTTTTCTACCCTACTCAGATGTTCCTCAAAATTCTCTATGGAGGCTATACCCACACTGTCTCTAATTTGTCTAAAGCTTCAGACTCTTCTTTTATCAGTGAAGACTTTTCAAGTAACTTCCTGTGGTTAAACATTCTAGTAATATCATGACACAGAAATAACTTCTCTAACGATTACATCATAAAATTACTTAGTATTTCACATTTTTAAGATCAATTATTCCCAGTGACCCTTTCAGGAATATGTATTTGTGTAATTTTGACATGTAAGAAACATTGTTCATAGCAAAATATGAGTGACACCAATCTCTACAAGACCTATTTTAGTTACAGATTAATTTTGCTTAAAATGCTCCCTCTTTTCTTTTCATTTTATGAGATAATAGCCATCTCATAAAACCCCCTTACACATACTATCCTAACTCTAGTTATAAATGTGCTTACCTTAACTCCAATTACTTTATTGCCTTAGTACCATCCTTTCTAATCCCATATCTATATTAACAAACACCTCTAAACTGCAGACACATTTTTAGGTCCCTTACACAGTTGTCTCAAAGATCACCTTGCTCATATCATGGATTGTATTCACCTCATCTTTTTACTTCATGCCACCTTTTGCATTACATTTAGGTATCATACTTCTAACACAACATAGTTGTTATATGGCAAGAATATCACTCTATTGTCAGTAAGTTTTTTAAAGTCCCCTCTATATCTTTATTATTTCTAGAAGCCAGCACAATAGAAGTCCTTCACTGCATTTAATTCCCCATCAACCCATAAAAAAAACATCACAACACGTAATTCATTCATTAGTTGCGGTGTTTGCATTGAATTAAATTCTAACATAATGAGTATTCTCCACCACTATTGTTGAACTGGTGTTGGTAGTGGAGCAATATTGCTTAGATGTCCATCTTTGATTGAAGTTAATAAGCAAACTCTTCAATTCTTGGATTAATTCTTACAATAAACATCAAGTTAGTTAAAGTAGGTCAAGGAAGACTTAATACAAAATAGATAAATGTTTTAGATAAAGGGTTTCCAGTTTTCTGCATGTTGAGGTAGGTGCATTGTTTTAATTACCTCAGTCTGCCCTTGCTGGATATTGTTGCCACCCACTCCTTGTAATTAGGTGGTTAGCATGAAATACAGCATTCAACTCTAAATAAAAATATTTTAATTACCAAATTTTCCTGAACATAAAAAAGTAAAATAAATTATTAAAAATGATTGATGGGCCATGTGAGTGTGTATAGTTCTCTTTTAACTTGTAACTTTTCTGCTTAGGTAGGTCTAATCACAAAGTAAATTTTGAAAAAGCAGGACTGCTTAAACATTTAATAGTGAAAGAGAAGTCTGAATTGATATGATGTTAGACTACCATTTGAAAGGGTCAGCAGTTCATCTGTCATCAGTGCCATGCAGCAATCATGGCTAAGATTCTTAACTCAGATCATATGACTATTGTAAACATCCACAGTAGGAACATTTAATCTTTGTAAGGAACGCTATAGATGGGTTGTTTTGTATTAGGTTATGTCTGATTGAGCAGACCTATGATGAAGTGTTCCAGCTATGACCATCTTTTGTTTTTGTATATAAGGACTATATTGTCCACATTATCCTTTGAAGGAGATTTGGCTGCTGTAGCCAAGCAGTTCCCTTACTGGCTCAGCTGCTATTTCTAGCTGGTCATGTGACTTTGTAGAGGCTTGTGTCTCAGTAAAGTGGTTGGGAAACAGAAAATATTAATAAAATATCTGGATATTTGCTGATTTATTCTTAATGAAATATCAGGATTTTGTACCATAGTATTAAAATTAACCTAATACACAGTGATAAACATTGAAAAATCTGTATTGATAATTTACAAAGAATTTAGGTCTTTGAACAGCTAAAATATTTGTAAAGTTATTTCTTTAGTCTGAAGTTGTCAGAATAACATTTCATTCAAGGTTATTTAAACAAATAACATAAAAAATCTTTAATCTAGTTCTACATTTGTTATTAAGGATAATATATCAAAGTTAAAGTAACATTAAACATATTGTTTGATGAATTCACAGGTTGATAATATTCAGTAGCATCTCCAATTTAGCAAAACTTAAATTACAGTAAAATAAAATTGGTAGTTTTTAAGAGATTACTTCAGTTACTCTTTTCATTGATATTATGTCTTTTTTTTAAAAAATTTTATTTAGTTTGTTTTTCATTTTCAAAATCTACAACTTTTTTTTTAAGTACTCACTACCCCACAGTTAAGTAGAATAAGGAAAACGTTTTAGGTATGTTTATATACGATGATGATGTCGATGATAATGAAGTAGTTTATAGATTTTTATTTTATAGTTTTAAGGCAATCTTGTGCAACTTGTGGCCTGCAGGAGTTTCTGGATGGCATGCCTAATAAAAATTCACCTTGAATTCTTTAGTAGTCTGGCCTACCAGATGATGAGCCATATTTCATGTGGCCTGCTTCTCGAAAAGGTTGCCCATGCCTGTTTTAAGGGTTAAATTATGTTGCTAGAATTGATTTTGTTAGATTACAAGAGAAGGGTTTTTTTGATACCTCAACTTTTGTGATCAACATACGGTAGTAGTCATTATAGTGAAACATCACTGTCACACTGCTGTTTGAAATAGTCTGTTCATGCAACTTCGATTATTTTATTTTTTTTTTAGATAATAACATTTAGTAACATCATTTATTATTTCTGTACAATATTTGATCCACATTTTTATCAAAATTGCTGGTAGATTGTCAAAGTAACATTTTGCTATAGTAAGTGCTTTTCAATTTCATCATCTTTCATCTACTTGGATGAGTCTTCTTGAGGACTCATCCAATGAGTCTTCTTACAGCCAAATTTTCTTCCTGATGCCAGCCTTTTAGCTTACTTGTTTACAAATAAGGTACTTGATTCACATCTTCCCATGTTGAATCAGTGTTACTGGACTCTTAGTCCTGTGAGAGATAAATGTCATCTCTGTTGAAGTAGTGTCAATGCAAAGATACAGGTGGACAAATGCATGTATGCAGGCACACACACGCAATATATGTGACAGGTTTCCATATAGTTTGTCTGTCAAATTTCACTCACAAGGTTTTGGTCAACCTGAACTCATGTGGTTGCGAAGCAATCTTCTAGGACCACAGAGTCATACCTGCATCTATTAATAGAGTTGAGAAAGCTGATTTATAGAAAAAAATTACCCTAGTATTTGAGTTTAGCTATGGAGGGGACTGTTTTAATTTTTTATTTGGTGAATCAAGTTTACACAATCTCAACACCACACAATATCTAGGTATGCAGTTGGCTATAAGTTTTACCATTGTCTACTAGGGAAAAAAGGGCCTATAAACTTTATGAGTAAATGTTTACTCTATCCTCTGTCATGTTAATCATGGCACTGTAATTGAAGAATAGAAGTTTTTCTTCAATTTACAAACAAAATCATCTTAAGCATTACTCATTGGTTCATTGTTAATGTAGGGTTGTGATTAAAAAGGTAAAATCAGTACGTAAGCTAAAATTCCTTCAGTTTATTTTATTTAAGCATGGAGAAAGCTCTTATCTCACTGATCGAATTTAAGAAGTTTGTACTGTTTAACATCTGTTTTTCATGCCTTAATCAGAAGAAAATTGAGGAAGAACTTTAATGGCTGGATGCTTTTCCTGTTGCCAACCTTTTATTCAAGAGGCATTTGAAAACAGGGCTAGTGGACAATTTGTGGACAGAAAATGTCACTAGTTGTAACCCAACCAGAAATGATGTCACTGGTTGTTGCTGAGCCACAAATGGTGACATCACAAGTTATAACTCAGCATAGTTTTGTAAACGTTCATACACACACACACATGACAAGCTTCTTTCAGTTTCCATTTACCAAATTCCCTCACAAGGCATTGCTTGGCTTGCGGTTATAGTAGAATAAATACACTTGCTCAAGGTGTCATGTGGATTTTGCAATTGATGTGCAGTTTTGTTATTTACTTTCCAAAAAGGCAATGATACTCAAAGATATATTGCTGTCATTTGGATTGGTGAAAGTCTTGAATATTGTGTAGATTTTACAGAATAATATATTTTCACTCTTTGATATGAAGTAGATGCAATTTAAAGGTAGCTGAATGTTCTGGAAATTTAGTGGAAAACTGGGAAGTATATTAACTTTGAGGTTAGAGTATATTTGTTTAACTATTTGCTTTTGTAATATTCAGTAAGGTAATAGTATTTTTTAAGACTTATACCTGGTATTTTGGAGGAGCTATAGCTTGTTAGGTTGAAAATTGGTAATAAGTACCATCACTGTTGACTTCATTTCACAAACTAAATTTTGCTGTTATTACCCCCTTGCATTGCGGTTTCTACTTTTCCACATTCAATTTTACAGCATTTGAGGTGCTTCTAATCCTACAGTGCTACTCTTTAATTTTTAGGCAGAAATTTCTCTAAACCGTTTTCTTCCTGTGGACCAGTAACATATGAACTCAGAGGAAAAGAAAAGCCAATTAAGATATTTGCGAAATGATACCAACATTGCATGTAGCTTTCTCCTAGTTACCAGGACAAAGTGTGGAATAATAATTGCGGCTACTTTTAATAGTTGCCATTTGTTAAAACCCCAGAGACTGGTGGCTTGGTTACATTTAACAAATGCCAAGCAATGGCTTCTTAGGTTTTAACAGTACTTTACAACTGCAGAACTGAAAGTATAATAGACTGCGAGTCACCTGCTATGAAGTCTCCCTATTCCAAAACTCCTGACCCTTGTTCCTGCTCAAGGTAAGTATTGAGGTGGTCCTCAAGGATGGATGGGTTGACTAACTGCTCCATCTTTCACAATATCTCTTTCTTACTCTGCTACTTATTAATTTCTTTCTTTTTGTCCGTATCTAACTAGTTGCTCCCTATTCCTTTTAAATGTATTCATGAAATAGGCAATGCTAATAGACTCATCACCTCAGATCTTGTTAGAATTGGAAAAGTAAGAAACCCCTTCCTTTCTCCTCAGTTTCAATATTTTTTCTTAACGGACCTTGACCTTCATCTTTACATTAAGGTAAAAACAAAGATATATAAGTACAGGATCACATGCAGCTTTATTGTTGTTGTTCTTGTTATACCTTTTTAAGGTTTGGCCTGTTTTTTTAGAATTACTTGATTTTAAAAACTAATGCTTCCTACATTTACTAGCATTTGCTGTTGTGTTTGTTTGTTTGTTTGTGTATGTGTGTGTATGTCATATATGTATATATGCATACGTACATAGATGATAGAGTTTACAATTTTTGTTAAATGAAGAGATGAGCAAAAAAGCCTTAAAGGTTCATTTTAGAAACCAATATTCATTTCTTTAAGAATTTTCTCAAATAAAGTCTTCAAAAGTGACTTAGGAAAAATATTCAAGGTAATCTCTCTCTTTCTTTCTCTCTCTCTTGTGCGTGTGTGTGTGCGTGGAAGTGGATTTGTGTGCACACACAAAACCATTCAATTTTTTTTATATATATCTTTTGATACACCTAATTCTCAAAAATACAAGAATTAAGCCTTTAAGTAGAAATATCAGATCCTGGTCGTGTTGAGTGACTTAACTTTCTCATTGCTTTGGAGTTTCCCATCATGTGTTCATCATTTATTGAATATTGGCTTCCATTGAATTCCAGTATTAATAATGTAAGATGTTGGTGTCATTTACTTAAAGAAGCCTGTTATTAGAAATGAAGTGTTAGTATGAAACTTGTTTTTCAAAACCTTTTTCATTTATTCATTTTTGTAAAAATGGTTTTTTGCTATTTATACAATAACTTTTAAGGCTGTCACATGAATTGCTGCTCAAAATTACAAATATCTACTGAATTTTTTATTTTGTCACCTAATTTTTAAAAACATTTGTATTTGTATTCAATAAAATTGTTTTTATTATCTTGATATAATTTTTTCTAAAAGAAATTTACAGTTTTATTTATTGTAATCAATCCTTCACATGCTTTCTGTAGGTAGTTTCATGTATGGTAAGGCTAATGTAAGGGCATCTCTCTTTCCAGATGAGGCTTAATTTCTTTGACTAGTTAGCAAGAGAGAGGTGGCTGAGCAGGTCTGTCCGGTTAACAGTCCAGCTCTTTAGGAAAGAAGCTGATAGTCAAGCTTGGCTCTTTTATAGCACAGGTCCACAGCTCTGGCTTTAAGCTGTCTCATATCTACAACAAAAGTGATAAACTGCAATGGAAGTCCCTGGATCTCCATGCAATGCAGATGACGATGAAGCACAAAACAGCAATGATGAAAACTGTCAGAACCACATACTGCCACCATCAACGCAAACGTCCAATCTAACTAATAATAAAAGGTTGTACTTTGACAGTGATGATGGTAGAAAAAACGACATAGACTATGGCTGCACTCCTGAAAAACGTCCACTAATTATGGCCCCTGTTTCTAGTGTTATTACCTGTGTTGAATCCTATTTAGACTGTGATCGAGAATCTAGACTTCCTAGTGGAGAACATTCTGCACAAACTTCTCATGTGTTTGAAATCATAGATGATATTGAACTGGATGATGATGGACTGGGTACTGATTTGAGTGCTCGGAGTTATATCTCAAACGGCCGGGAATCACTTGATCTTTCTAGCGACGATGATGATGAAGAATACTTGGATGATAACGAGGTCTATGCATGGTTGGAAGAGGGGGTTGACTCCCGCAAGTCTGGATCAGATGGAGAAACAAAAGATGACGGATCACAGGGGCCAATTGAAGTGCAAAAGATTGTTTTAAAAGGTAAATTATTATTTTTTTTTTTTTTTTTCACTTTGAAGTGCCTTTCATCCCCATAAGAAAATTTTATAATTTTTATTAATATTTCTTATCTATTATCTTGTAACTGCATTTCTTTTTAAATTACACAACTTTCTTTCAACATCTGCTATGATATCAGATACATGAAAAACTTTGACAATTAATTTTATTCATCATTATTCCTAATTATGAGATCATTGAACTAATAAGGTTGCTTTTTATATGTATAAACCTATTTACTTTTTAAAGAACCTGCCCTGATTAAAAAAAAATTATGTAAAATTTCTTCTGATTAATACAGTCAGAATTTACTAGCTACAACTATAGTTAATTATTTTAATCACAAATATCTTGTGAAATTAACATTAATATTATATTGTATTTAGAGCAAAATTTGGTTAATGATTTTATACTGAATTTTAGAATCTATTCAGTTTATACCTGTATCAAACTGAACAGATTTATTTTAATAGTATTTAACAATACCTTTTCTTTTATATAAATAAAATATATTGTTTCAGAGAGGGGCCATGATCCATTTGACATTCTACCAGAAGGCTGGATAATAGTAACTCATAATAGTGGCATGCCAGTTTATTTGCATAAAGAATCAAGAGTATGTACTCTCTCCAAACCATACTTCTTGGGACCTGGTAGTGCCAGAGTAAGTATATATACATACATACATACATTTTATTTTTGCAGGCTTTTATGACTTATTACTTAATTTGGCTTCATACTATTCTGTGCTTTTTTTTTTTTTTTTTAATAAAAACAAAACTTTCCTGTGAGAGGCAAATAACATTACTTTTATATAAATTTTAATTTATTAATATTATACTCTTCGAAAGGTACTGAGCTGGCAGAATTGTAAGCGTGCCAAGCTAAATGCTTAGTGGCATTTTGTCTGTCTATACATTTCTGAGTTCAAATTCCTCTTGAGGTCAGTAAAATAGTACCAGTTGAGTACTGGGGTCGATGCATTTGGCTTACCCCCTGCCCTGAAGTTTCTAGCCTTGTGCCAAAATTTGAAACCAATACTGTACTCTTCTAAGTATGGTTAGTACAAGGGTTTTGACTTTTTATGTAGCAAGTTGTCTAAGACATAAGGCAATTACTGTTTACTTTTGGGGTTCTCTTGGAAAGAAAAGGTGTAGAGGAATTGTAAAGTGTTTTTATGTCTTTTATATGGATGAGGTGCTCTGGATAAAAAAAATCTAATGTAAGGTTTGATGCTAAAAAGATGTTATGCTGTATGGTAGGAATGGAATAATATTGGCTAGTATAATGACAAAAAAAAGTCATGAAGAGACAACACAGAATTGTTTTGACAGTGCTAAAATCTTAAGGCTTTCAAAATAGGTGTTAGTGTTGTAGCTATTCATGAGCAACTTTCAGCAAATAATTTTGTTTAGAGCACAAAGAGTTTGAACTCATGCACTTACTGCAATCTATCTATCTTTACATTTTTTGTGATAATTACACATTAAAAAAGATTACTTGTATATTTGAAAACATACTGCAGGACTTGGGTTTTGTTCTTGGTCAGAGTAGATGGTGCTCCTTGTTTCAATGTTTCCACCATGTCAGTGGGTTAGTATTTACAAATGATGTTATTGTGAAATGATTCAATCATTTTGGTCACGTATCTGAATGGCTCCTATTT
This sequence comes from Octopus bimaculoides, assembly GCF_046866305.1. Lineage (NCBI taxonomy): Eukaryota > Metazoa > Mollusca > Cephalopoda > Octopoda > Octopodidae > Octopus > Octopus bimaculoides. The sequence continues at coordinate 99,444,768 of NC_142928.1, forward strand.
AATCCTTTAAAGTTTTATGATTTATTTAGCCTACCTTAGCAAAACATATATCTACTTGTTTAAGCCCCTGGAACAGAAAAAAGGTTACATTGCTATTCAAGTGTTTAGAAACACATTAAATTATAAAAGCTTACACCGTTACAGTATGCAACAATATGCCAGATATATTGTTGCATACTGCAACAGCAAAAGCCTTGATACCCTATAGAAAATGAATCTTTAAAAGAAAACAGTACAATGATCCTAGAATAGTTGCTGGCAATCATTTCAGTTGATCGTTTAACCCTTTAGCATTTAAACCATCCATAACTGACTCAAATATTCTACCTTTCTTTTGTTCAAACCTGCCAATGTTATTCTAAAAATAAACAATCACATCATCAAAATCTCAAAGCTATGAGATAATGCATGAATAATGCAAAGTAATGTGAATAAATAACTATTAAATTTTACAGAGTAATCTGAATGCAAAAGGGTTAAATTTTACAATGAGATGTTTTAGTAAAAAGTCTAATGTTTGTCTGAATGAGTTAAATACTAGTCTGTGTCATGAGTTGTAATCTAGTCATAGACAATGTATTGTGCATTTGACTGGGTCTTAATTAATATTCAACTGAATTTAAATAAGTAACACAATTGCTCTCTATTTAAGTTACGAAAGAGCAACAGATTCAGCCATTTTTGTCACATATCTGAACTGCTTCTCTTTAATCTTATAGAATTTTATGATTTATTTAGCCTACCCTAAATTGTGTCTTAAATTAACACTTAATAGTGTCTAATATTATTGCTTATGATGTCTAAGTTGAGAATATTAACAATTAATTTCTTTACTTTTGTATTTTGTTTCTATTTTGCTAGAAACATGACATTCCTGTAAGTGCAATTCCTTGTCTTCATTATTCCCGTGAATTGGAGAAAGAATGTCAGCGTGGTACTCTTAAAGATCTTGAACCCTTAACTATCACTGAAGAACTTGAATGTACAGATAACCAAAATTCTGAACAAGCTGAAAATAATGATGAATCAGGTGAGCTTTTCTCTTCAATTCAGAACACTGGTTCAGTTGCGTATCCTACAAATATGACTTTTTTAAAAATCTTTTAGCTCCTACCACATTTTCTTTTCCAATTCCACAAACCCAGATAACAGAACAAGCAATCTTCAACTTCTCTGTCCACAGCAAATTAGGGCGTTCACATATAACACCTTCGTACACCTAATGAAAACTAAAATAGTGTGAAATTTTTTCTTGAATATATTAATTTTTAAATGACTTTTTAGTAAAATGTTATGCAAACAAATAAAAAAGAAAATAAGTGCATTTGTCAAAAAGAAAAAATGCCTCAATGATAGAGGGGTATAGCATTTGTTGTTATCATCAGTGTTCTAGTTTCATACCACGTATATGAAGGGTAGGGTGGGTGAAGTATTGGGTCATACCATAAATAATGCAGTTTTTTCTTACTTCTTTTATTATTTAAAATTAAGATAAGCAAAGTAGATCTCCCTTATTTGGTTTGAGTTTAAAAGTTCAAAGTGGACTAAACCTTTCATATCCTACCAAACGGATAACAATACTTTGCATAGGTGAAGACCTTCTTTAGCATGGGGTGTCAGTGTTTCTTTCCCTACCCACTGTCTTTTGCGCTTGACATTTTTATAGAGAACCTATTTCTCATCACCAGTCATTATTTAGTCCAAAAAAAGGTTCATTTGTGAGATGTGACAGCAAAGAAGAGCACACATTCACTCTCTGCATGCAATTAGACTTGGAAAGTTTGTGAGGAACCCATTGACCCAATTTGCTGACTTTTCCAATGGCACACAGGTGTCAATGAATGGTTGAATGACCAAATCCAAGCTTCTCTGCTTGTTCCTCAACAGTTACGATGGAATTTTGTGCCACCAGTGTTTGCAGGATGTCCTTTCTGAGTTCTACAGATCTTCCAGGATGAGGTTCATCTTCTAGGCTGTAGTTTCTGGCTCGGAATTTCTGGAACCACCATTGACACTGGCTTATGCTTATTGTCCAATCTCCATATATTACATTAATATTCCTTGCACATTCCGTTGCATTTTTACCTTTATTGAACTCTTATGAGTAAAATATGCTGAATATGCTCCTTTGTCACTTCCATTTTAGCTTTGAAAAAATAACTGTTAAAATCGAACTGCACTCTTCAAAATCTGCACAAAGAATAAGTACAAGGTAAAATGACTACCTGCTTTTATAGCAAGTTGATGCAGGTAGTTTATCCCATCTCCTGACTGAGGCCCAATGCCCAAAAGGTGCTTTTTACATGCCACTGGCATGGGTGCCAGTTACATGATGCCAACAACGGCCACGACCATGATTTCTCAAGCATGGCATATTGCACAGCATATATTTATCGTTTTCGAAATTTGAATAAATTTTGTCACTTTTCTGACACACAATGGAAAGAGCCAAGCAGAAAAAAAAATGAGCAAATTTATTTGAAAACCCAAAATCTAAACTAACAACACACAGATAGGTGATATACTCTTTACTCTTTTACTCTTTTAGTTGTTTCAGTCATTTGACTGTGGCCATGCTGGAGCACCACCTTTAGTCGAGCAAATCGAACCCAAGACTTATTCTTTAGAAGCCTAGTACTTATTCTATCGGTCTCTTTTGCCGAGCCGCTAAGTTACGGGGACGTAAACACACCAGCATCGGTTGTCAAGCGATGTTGGGGGGACACGCAAACATATACACACACATACATACATATATATACATATATACGACAGGCTTCTTTCAATTTCCGTCTACCAAATCCACTCACAAGGCTTTGGTCGGCCCGAGGCTATAGTAGAAGACACTTGCCCAAGGTGCCACGCAGTGGGACTGAACCCAAACCATGTGGTTGGTAAGCAAGCTACTTACGACACAGCCACTCCTACGCCTATATGTATAACAAATCAACATTTTTTGATATGATGTTGGTAGAAAAATAGGATTCACATATTAAAGGTTAGTCATGGCTATATAGTTAAGGAATTCAATTCACAATCTGTGGTTCTGGATTTTATCCCACTCCAGGTAGCTTTAGGCAAGCATCCTCTACACAACCTTGGGCTGATCAATGCTTTGTGAATGCAGTTTGGTAGATGGGAACTGTGCAGAAGCTTATCATATATCATCAGAATCATTTAACATCTGTCTTCCATGCTGGTATGGGTTGGACAGTTTCACAGGAGCTGACAAACCTGAGGAGTTCGCCAAGCTTTACTGTCTGATTTGGTATGGTTTCTACAGCTGAATGCCCTTCCTAGTGCCAGCTACTTCACAGAATGTATTGGGTGCTTTTTACGTGGCACCAGCACTATATGTACACTGAACTGCAAAAGAAATGCGAGACGTGTGTGACTGCGAAATATGTTTTAATTTCATTATGTCAGAGATAAATTTTGATAAATCTGATAAAGTCAATTTCTTGGATGCACTTGACCACAGTCTATGGGTTGTTGTCATGTGTTCCGGTAGTGGGCGGATCCAGCACATCAAGATTGTAGGGCGTGACATGTTCAGTACTGTGTATGCCCTCCCTGAGTGTTCAAAACGGCCATACACTGTTGGTACATGGAGTGCATGAGTTGGTTCACAAAAGCCTTTGGTACCTATGCCCACACCCTGAGGAAAGCTGCCTCCAGTTCCACACGAGTTGTTGGCCTTGAGACCACCTGGTTCAGCTGTCTCTGAATTTCATCCCACAGGTGTTGAATTGGCAGGCTGAGAGCCGGCCACAGCATGGTTCTGATGTGCTGATGTAGGAAGTCCATGGCGACCCTGGCCATGTGGGAAGGAGTATTGTCCTGCTGGAACACATGGCTTTGGTGATGTGTGAAGAAGGGCATGATGTGAGGTCTTAGGATCTGGTCAATGTAGCGCTGTGCTGTGATGCCACTCCCTCTGCCTGCACCAATATTTCGGAAAATATAGGATCCAGTTCTCTGATTCAGGCCTATAGCACCCAAAACCATGATGCTTTGGCCACCCCACCTGTCTCTCTCCATGACAAATGCATCTGTAACGACCGTGCGACCAGGAGATGGTGACGAGGAATGGCTCCTTTAGCGCATCGCATGGTCGATACAAATAAAAAACGCGAAAAGAGGTTAAATGAGTATAAGTGCCAAAAAGGAAAAAAGAGAGATACAACCGGTAGAAGGTTTAAGAGAAGGTTTTATTGATATGTCAACTTGTGTGTGTGTGAGTGTGACATATAAACATAATAATAGACAGGCCATCATGCAAACAAAGTGTATGTGTATACAAACTTGGATGTATGTGTGTGAGAGAAATACAGAGCATAGAAAAGGACGTTAGAAGAAACTCCAGGCACAAGGATGGTAAATACCAGTTCGTATTGAAGGTACACAGTAGTTGAGGTGCTGTAAGAAGTTGTGGCTGCAAGGCAGAGCCGGGGAGACACATGTCGTGTAAGAAGTTGAGGCCTCAATGCTGCGGACGGTTACTTGGTACAGGAGTTCTTGCTCGTTGTACTCGCTGTTAACCATGGTGAAGCATTTCACAAACAGCGTGGGGAAAAGCTATGCAAGTGCTGCTGGTGGTGTGTATGTAGAGAAGTTGATGTAGACGCTAAGAAGCTGGCGGTGGCGACAAAGGAGTTTGCAGTAAGCTGTTGAACGAAGTGATGGATCTCCATGAAGCTGTGTCGTGTTGTCGCTGGAACTGGCTGTGTGCTCTGTGGCCAGCGGCTAGACCTCAGAAGGTCTAAAGCCGACTTACAATCATATGCAGAAAAGCTAGCTATTTATAAGGTACTATCGGCTCAAACAGGGGTTCAGAAAAACTGTCCCACACGACCTTATTTGAAGGCTGCAATTGGTAGGGTTGCACCCTGGTGTGAAATAGAACAAGAGACAAAAATGCACCAATACCAACCAATCAGAGTGGTGGACACAACAGGGTCCAAAAGTGCGGCCGAAGGCTAGCTGTTAACCACTACGTCCGCACTCATGTATATATAACAGAGAGAGAGAGAAGTACACTACACATCTCTGTATCGTTCACCCCTCTTACGCCACACCCGCACTCTGCCATTCGAGGTGGAAACGCAGTACCAGCTCTCGTCAGAGAAGACTATCAACCTCCATTGCTGGTGCTGCCAATGTCAGTGCTGTGTAACCCACTGTAGTCGTGCCTGATGGTGGCAGGCAGTGAGGACAGGCCTTCAAACAGGATAATGGCAACACAGGTTGTTGGCAGCCAGTCAACATCTTTCTGTGCTGTCGCTGATGTGTCGCTATCCAGTGGTAATGGTCTCACGAGCTGTCATGCTGATCAGTCTGAAGTGATCACAGAGGTGTTGCAGGTGGATGAAACAGTCCTGCCTGGGCGTGGTCACCCAGGGGCGCCCTCTGCGGGCAAAGTCTGCAGTGCTGTTGGTGTTGTTGTATCGCTGTTGCAGGCGATAGATGGTGCTAACATGGACATTGTAAGCTTTCACAACAACCAGGGCATGTTGTCTTGCTTGTAATTGGCCAATAGCTTGTTCTCTCTGCACTGCTGACAATCTGGTCATACCTGATGCATCCAAATTACGAATGCCAGGAACGTGGTTCAAGTTGATTTTTATACTCATAACCTCCATGAGATGCACATGCATTTTGGTTTTCATGACAATTGTTTGCAACTGCCACCCATGGCATTCAGTGCAGCTGCGTTTTGGTGTGTCATTTCAGGGAAAGTTGAAAGGTTACCTGCGATTTGGGTTTCAGTCATAAACCAGCATGTCTTGGAATATTTATGCTTAGATCCCCGAAATAAATTTTCAGAATTTACCATATAAAAATGACATTTGAAAAAATCGCATTTCCTTTGCGATTCAGTGAATTTCTATATATATGTATGTGTATACCTTTTGCCAATATATAAGACCAAAAGTTGTATATATTGGGGAGAAAAGCAATAAAACTGGTGTATGCATACAGTGATACCTTGTGGTATTTCTTCTGCCCAAATTACACAGACAGTCCCTTGTCATTCTCATCACTGGAAAAGCAGTAAATCATTGGCTAGTTGGGAATCTATATTATAGCAATGCTTTTCCACAAAGTGCATGACAATGACGATGACTGCAACCACCACCACTACTACCATCATCATTTAATGTCTGTTCTTTATTCTGGCAAGGGTTGGATGGTTCGACAATAGAAGGCCAGCTGAAGAGCTGCCCAGGCTCCATTTGTTTGTTTTTGATTGGTTTCTGTGGCTGGATGCCCTTCCCAGCACTGGCCACTTTACAGAGTGTACTGGGTGCTTTTAACATGGCACCAACCATGGTGCTTTTAAGTGGAGCTGGCACAGGTACTTTTACATGGCACTGGCACAGGTGCTTTTACATTGCACCAGCACCCATGAGTCTGCAAAACTAGGATCTCACAGCTGAGAGAGGGACATAGAGAACAAGCCTGTATGCATTGATGGCCACAATTTCACTTAGCTTGATGCGTCTTCTTGTTTATTATTATGTAGCTGATTTCATATTCCGCTACTATTTGCATTATAGATGGATGACACACACACACACACACACATAACATAGATGGGCTATATGTGTGTGTAAGTAGATGCATAAGCACATGCCCCCCCCCCCCCCACCTCACACACACACAAGGTGAAAGTTGATCTCAGGAAAGTGATAGTAACTGCACCGATTGGTAACATGCTGTACTGGAGAAAACCAGCTCTTGGACAAATGTGGTGAAGAAAATGCTAACAAGTTGAGTGTTGATTGCGGGGATTCTTTTACTGCCTTCACCTTCTAGTCTTCCTCCTCCTCTCACTCTCCTCTATCTCCTTGTCTTGGATACTCTCACTGCATTTTTCCTCTGCCTCTGTATTAGCCTCCAACTCTTTTCCTCTCACTTCTCTTACTGCATTCACTTACTGCTACACCACCCTCTACTTGTTTCTCTCACTGTCCTCTCTATAACTTCTCTTCCTACCCCAGCACTCTCATCTCTTTCTTCTCTGGTTCACTCCCATCACCTTCCCTTATATTTCGATTTCTTCCTATAGCCCTCTCTAGATTCTTGCCATCATTTTATTCTACCTTTCACCTTCCCTATTTCCAACTCATCATTATCATATGTCTTCCTTTCATGCTGGCATGGGTTGGACGGTTTAACAGGAGCTGGCCATGCAGAAGACTGCACCAGACTTCTGTGTCCCTTTTGGCATGGTTTTAACACCAAACACCCTGCAGAGTGGACTGAGTGCTTTTTATGTGGCACCTGCACAAGCGAGGTCATTTTTGGCATGGAAATGGCACCAGCATTGGCCGGGTCACCAAATAATTTTGCAAGACAAGGAATCTTTTAGAGGGGAGGGGGACGTTGGAAGAGGTGATTTTGTGTCAGATGATGAAAGGTTAGTGTATCAGAGATAGAAATAGATGTCTTGCTGTAGAGGAGGTACATAGTTACCCAGCCAGAGAGAGAGAGAGAATTCCATTCATATTTGTCCTTACAATGTGGGTTAGATCATTGCTACAAAGTCCTCCCCATTATTCTTACTGCTCTATCCATCTCTCTCTCATTAACCCTTGATACAAATCCCTTCCATATTCCCTCCCTCAACAGTGCCTACACTTCCTTTATCATTCTCCTACAACAATAAATCTGTTCTTCTCATCATACTCTACCCTCTTTCATTACTGTACCTATAATCATTCTTTCTCCTATTCTCCTTATACTTGTAGGGACTCTTTAGGCTTGCTAGTACTGGTGCAATGGCACTCTGTAGGGGTGGTTGGCATTAAGAAGGGTATCCAGCTATAGAACCCATGCATAAATGGAAACATTGGAACATGAGGTGATCTTCTAACTCACCAGATTCTGTCAAGTTGTCCACACGAATGTGGAAAGCAGGTGTAAAATAATTATACACGCACACACACACACTCTTTTGTTTCTCACACGACAGAAGCAATTGACATATATTTTTATTTTTCTGGAAGATGATATTTCACCACATCTTTGTATAGAATTACTATATGGATAGTTTATTTCTACTGGTTTTTTTATGTTAAAAGTGAAAATGGAGAAAAATCACATACACTTTTTTCATTTGATGCTCTTTTATTTCTGGAATGGCAAATATGCTGTACCATCAGCAAAAAAGATATGTGCTGTTTATGGAGATGTTGCCATAGCTGTGAGGACTGTTTGTAAGCAGTACACTAGGTTTTAGGGGTAAAATTTTTTTTATTTTCAAGACCATGAATGTTCTGGCTGGCTTACAGTTCTTGCTGATGACCAAATCAAAACACTCATCAAAAATAATTTAGGTTACATACTGAGATACTCTACGTATGTCATACGGTTTTTAAAAACATTTGGGTATGTGAATTGCTATGATGTTTGGGTGCCTAATAATTTAATGGACTGCATTTCCATCTGCAAATCTCTGCTCAAATGCAACGAAAACAATCCATTTTTGAAAAATGCTCATAGCTGATAAAAAATAGATTGTACAACAATGTAGAGTGAAAATGATTCTGGGGAAAACAAAATGAAGTGTCTTTAATCTCTTCAGAAGCTGGTCAGTATCTGAAGAAGGTGATGCTCTGTATATGGTGGGATTGGAAGGGCATTGTATATTATAAGGTCCTTCCACAAAATCAGATGATGAATTCAAATAATTATTGTTCCCAATTAGATAGATTAAAGGAGGCAGTTGATGAAAAACATCCATAATTGACTATTTGAAAGTGTGTTGTCTTCCTTCTGGGTACAGCTTGGCTGGGATGTCCTACTACAACCAATGTTACTCACTTGGCTTTGCACCTTCAGATTACCATTTGTTTTGATCCCTACAAAATTCTCTTAATGGAAAGAACTTCAATTCTTTGAAGACTGTAAAAACCACTTAGATCAGTCCATGAACCAGAAAGGCACCAAGTTCTGGGAAAATGCAATCATGAAGCTGCCTCAAAGACAGCAAAAGATAGTGAAACAAAATGGGACATATTTGGTTGAATAAAGGTACATAGAAATATCTAAATACAGTTTTTTAATTTTATTTAAAAAATAGTGTGCACTTTTGTTCAAAAATCCAATATATGGAAGAATATTTGGTTTCCTCACCTTGTCACTGGATGTAAAATGATGATGATAAATTTGAAAAAAGTTTGCACAGTGTAATTGTATGAACCAAGTAGAAATGCAAACCTATCTACACATGTAATTACACCAATTTTTAAAAAAATTACCACTATGATCATTGAAAAACTATTAAGTTATACATAGAATAAGCATGTTTTGAACAATGTTCTGTTCTGTTATTAAAATTGGTTCTGTGGTACAATCACTATTACTATCAAAATCAACCACAAGGATAATATGTCTTAAGTTTTTCATTTGTTGCATCAAATTATTCTCTTGAAATTTTTTCAAACTAAGAGTCATAGCTACTAAAATTAAAGCTACTTTCTGTCTTAAGTGAGTGGAATATTGTAAAAATGCTTTGATTAGCACTGGATCAATTATCGAATATAGAAGCCTATGATCAAAAGCATTCCACTCATGACCATCCTGTAGTATGTAAAGACAAAGGGTGTAATTAAAGGTAGATTTGGTTGCTATTTCCAGCAGGTTGAGCGACCATGTTGAGGCTTTTTGCATTAGCTAATGTAGAAATAAGTGGAATATAGATGTGGAGAAATAGTGAACAAAGCATGTTAAAGAACACAAAGCATCATCATCATCATCATCATCGTTGTTTAACGTCCGCTTTCCATGCTAGCATGGGTTGGACGATTTGACTGAGGACTGGTGAAACCAGATGGCTACACCAGTCTCCAATCCGATTTGGCAGAGTTTCTACAGCTGGATGCCCTTCCTAACGCCAACCACTCAGAGAGTGTAGTGGGTGCTTTTACGTGTCACCCACACGAAGGCCAGTCAGGCGGTACTGGCAACGGCCACGCTCAAAATGGTGTATTTTGTGTGCCACCCGCACAAGAGCCAGTCCAGGGGCACTGGCAATGATCTCGCTTGAAAGTCCTTAGACATGCCGTGGGCACAAGTGCCAGAAAGGCGATGCTGGGCACAGGTGCCATCACAATTTCGCTTTCGCTTGCCCCAATAAGTCTTCGCAAGCTGAGTTTCATGTCCAATGAAGGAGACGACGTTGCCATGGGTGCCACTCGTCGAATTTAATTTGATTTCGATTTCACTTGTCTCAACAGGTCTTCGCAAGTGGAGTTTAGTGTCCAATTTAACTCGATTTCGATTTCACTTGCCTAATATTGGTAAATTGTATACAATAAATGTTTATCTATTAAAATCTCATGTTAACAGTAATGTTATAGCATAACTTTTGATGTTTAAACAAGACGACATTAAACAGTCAGTTTTGGGAAATTTGATAACATGTGACAAAGGTGAGTCTGTGGCAGATTGATTATAAAAAGGTTGCATTCTTCTTTCATTCTGTATAATACTTATATTGAGTCTTTTTTTAAAAAAATTTATGTAAAAATGTGGAGTAATAAGTGTGTTCCACAGGATTGGTTAACCACTTGAGTAACCCTTTAGCACTTAATCCAGCCCAAATATTCTACCCATTTTATGTTCAAACTGGCCGGATCTGTTCCCTCTCACCTACCCTACAATGTCATTCAAAAAATAAACAATCACATCATTTAAATCTCAAAGCTACAAGATAATGCATGATTAATTCAAAACAATGTGAATAAATAAGCATAACATTTGACAGAATAATCTGAAGGCTAAAGAGTTAATAATGACCCACAAATTAGACATGTTTAATATATTGTGCCTAATATTTAGTTAAACCTCTAGTAGGATCAGCTGTTTTTTAACACTGTTGGTTTTAAACACTAACATGAGTTAAGAAATAGTTTGAATGATTTTGTTTAGCTCTTTTAATGTAGGTTTTCTTATTATTGCTATTGTTACTGTTTCTGATACTCAAGCAATATTTATCGTTGAATTATTATTATTTTTTTTTTTTCAGAATTCCCAGCCATTAGTGAGAATGACACTGATCAATTGAACAGCAACCTGGAATGTAATACTTGCCCTATGGTAGATGTTGATGGCAGTTCAAAAACTCCAGCAGTTAAGATTGAGTGTGCTGAAGAAAGAAAAAAGGAAAATTCACTTGGTAATTATTATTAGTAATGTGTATAAACAAATTTGAATCGACAAATTAGATTTCATTTCAGTGGGTGTCACAAATATAACACTTTCATAGTTGCTGTTAACAAAATCTGAGTTTATAGGTGCTCTTCAAAACCTTCATAAAGTTCACTTATTTTTATCTTGTTATACTTCTGTTCTGATCTACATAAAAAGCACCCAGCACACTTTGTAAAGTGGTTGGCATTAGGAAGGGCATCCAGCCATAGAAATCAAGGTCAAATTGGGCTAGAACCTGATACAGTTCTCCAGCTTGCTAGCTGTGGTCAAGCCATCCAACTCATGCCAGCATTGAAAACTGATGATGATGATGATGATGTGTACATAAATAATGCAATATGGTTTGAAGATGGGAAACCACTCACAGAAATATGCAAATTTAGATAAATATATGTATTCACATAAATGCATAGTGAACTGACATATAACTATTCATACACATACAAAATACATACAAATTTATGTTAAACATATGACTGCAGCCATGTTAGGGCATCACCTTGAATGGTTTTAGTAGAACCAATCAACCTCAAGACTTTTTGTTATTAAGCTTAGTACTTATTCTATCAGTCACTTTTGCTGAACTGCTAGATTATGGGGATGTAAATGCACCAACACCAGTTGTCAAGCAGTGATGGGAGACAAACATAGACACAAAGACACACACACACACACACACAACAGGCTTCTTTCAGTTTCCGTCTATCAAATCCACTCACAATGCTTTGGTCGGCCTGTGGCTATAGTAGAAGACACTTGCCCAGTGTGCCATGCAGTGAGACTGAACCCAGAACCATGTGGTTGGAAAGCAAACTTCTTACCACACAGCCACACCTGCACCTGGACATTTGTGCAATGATAAAAATCCAAACAAAATATAAGCCTATAGAGGCAGATGAACTAACAGACACATATAGAATACAGAGAAAGTATCTAATTCTCGTGAAAATGTTATTTTCTACTTTTGATGTGATGGCTTTATATGCAGGTAAGGATAAAACTTTGATGGAAATTAGGGAAAAACAAAACAGCCTATGCCATGAGATATGTTCAGATGTGATGGAGGTCATAAAATTGTTGACAGCTCCCTCCTTGTTGATTCACACACACATTCACATGCATAGATCATCATCATCATCATCATCATCATCGTTTAACGTCCGCTTTCCATGCTAGCATGGGTTGGACAATTTGACTGAGGACTGGCGAACCGGATGGCTGTACTAGGCTCCAATCTGATCTGGCAGAGTTTCTACAGCTGGATGCCCTTCCTAACGCCAACCACTCCGAGAGTGTAGTGGGTGCTTTTACGTGCCACCGGCACAAGGGCCAATCTGGCGGTACTGGCAACAGCCACACTCAGATGGTGTTTTTTACGTGCCACCTGCACAGGAGTCAGTTCAGCAGCACTGGCAACGACCTCGCTCAAATGCTTTTTTAAGTGCCAGTAAGGCGATGCTGGTAATGATCACGCTCAAATGGTGCTTTTTATGTGCCACCAGCACGGAAGCCAGACAGCTGCTCTGGCAGTGATCCCGCTTGGATGGTGCTGTTAGCGCTCCACTGGCACAGGTGCCAGTCATTGAATTTGGTTCAGTTTCGATTTTGATTTCACTTGCTCCAACAGGTCTTCGCAAGCAGAGTTTAGTGACCAATGAAGGAAGGTTGGCATGGGTGCCAGTCATTGAATTTGGTTCAGTTTTAATTTCGATTTCACTTGCTTCAACAGGTCTTCACAAGCAGGGTTTTGTGTCCAAAGAAGGAAACATACGCATAAGTCGGCTGGCTACACCCCTGGTAAAGGCCACGGGTTATGGTCTCACTTGTCTTGCTGGGTCTTCTTACGCGCAGCATATTTCCAAAGGTCTCAGTCACTAGTCATTGCCTCTGTGAGGCCTAATGTTCGAAGGTCGTGCCTCACCACCTCATCCCAGGTCTTCCTGGGTCTACCTCTTCCACAGGTACCCTCAACCGCTAGGCTGTGGCACTTTTCCACACAGCTATCCTCATCCAGTTTTGCCAAATGACCATACCAGCGCAATTGTATCTAATATATCATTTCACATTAACTTTTTCATGCTTGCATGGGTCAGATGGTAAGGTAATAATTTCTCCATGAACATATTTGCATGGTAGATTGGAAACAAAGGTCAACCACTAGTATGATGGTTTACAAGTCATATGAAGTCAAAGCAAGAAGACATAGCACATACATATATACTCAAGTTGTTACAGAGTGGGACTAAACTAGAGACCATGTGTTGGGAAGCAAACTTCTTACAACACAGCAACACCTGCACCTACTACATATACACACACCATCATCATCATCATCATCACCATCATCATCACCATCATCACCATCATCATCATCATCATCATCATCATCATCATCAAATGTCTGTTTTTCTATGCTGGCATGTGTTGGACAGTTTGACAAGATCAAGCTGCTGCAGGGCTGCATTGAGCTCCAATGGCAGCTTTGGCATGATGTCCTTCCTAGCACAAACCACTCTACAGAGTGTACTGGGTGCTTGTTTCATGCCACCTCTACCTATGATGTTGCCAAGTAATTGCATGAATGGAAAATGAAAAAGCTCCCCCAACTAGTGGGGGGGGGGTCAGTATTTGAGAGAGGGTGGTGGCTTAATGCTAGGCATTGAAGAGGACATGTGCACATATGTTGCTATAGAGAAGCTACATGACAGCCCTCCATTAAATAAGGGTGGGTGTTGCTAGGAAGACAAAATGGTAGTGATGGGGTGCCAGAGCAAGCCCTCAAGATTTATAATAAGGTGAGCATAAGAAGATATGAACAGTGGATCAGTGAGGGCGGTTAGGGTGGATAGTTTCATAACAATGTGAGTGGAGAGCAATAGTTGGTTGGAGATGGGGGTAAAGGCGAAAGTATTGAGTAATGAACAAGTGTGAAGGTGAAGTTGGTGGGAAATGCCAGTACAGAGAGGGGTAAGGGGAGAGAGATAGAAGTGGTTCAAGGAAGATAGATTAAGAAATAAGGGCATGATGTGTGAGGTGTTGGCGTGGTGTGGAAGAAGATGTAGAGGTACATAAGGATGGCTATAGTGAGTGGGGTATGCTGGCAGATATGAGAGATGTTAAGATGAAGTATGAAGAGAGAGAGAGAGAGAGATAATTGGAGGCACAAAAAAGAGATGACTGTTGAAAATAGTGTGAGAAGAGATGATAATGAGAATGCTGGATAAAGTGGTTCTGTGGAGTGGGGGGGAAAACGGTAACTGGCAGTGCAAAAATGGTGGGAATGTAATATGTGCTAATTCTGCTCTCCAGTGACTACAGTAGCTGAATAGTGCCATAGGTAGAGAAATGATGGAAATTAGATGGGCATGAGATGTGGGGAGTGCTTAACAGGTCAGCATGGGCATGGGGGTAGAACCTGGCATATACAAGGATAAATAACATTTTTATGACCTCGTTTTTGCTGTGATGGATGGGTCCTTTTGAGCACATTGAATCACAAATTGTTTGTCCTTTATTAACTCTTCTGTGAAGCTCATCATCTTGAGATCAGCCTTCACTACTTCATCATACATCTTCCTAGGTCTCCCTCTTCCACAAATCCCATTCACTTAAGCAACCAGCACTTCTTTGTGCAGCTGTCCTCTTTCATGCACATCACATGACCAAACCAGTGCAGTCTTCTGCCTTGTACATTACATCTGATTCCTCTTATGTTTAATCCTTATCTCAATACATTAGCACTTTGTTGTACATGCACACTGACATTGCATATCACAATGGAGCATATTAGCTTCAAACCTCTCTAGTCCTCACATCTCTTCTGCATTCAGAGCCTATGTCTCACTATCAATTGGCATTGCTGTTTGTATACAAGCATCATACAATCTGTCTTTCTGTCTGTCAGAGAGACCTTTGGTTGCCAAGGCAAATAACAGCTCTCTGAACTTTCTCCATCCTATTTTTATTCTCGTAACTATATTTTCAGAATATTCCCTTTCATTGCTAATTAGCTCACCTAGCTCTACTACTTCTTGGGAGTCTTGAAGGCATTTGAGAAAATATAGGTCTTGTGTATTCTTAGTGTTTATTTCTCCTGTGTACCTTCTACATATGAACACTGCTTTCTCTGTTAACCTTCCTGTGATCCCACTGCCCCTCTTGTATGTCCATAGTTTGCACTAGGTAGACTGTAAGGAATTCTTGCTTTTATGTTGAGTAGGGCCATTTACTTGAAAGAGTAGCGTCTTGTCTATTTTCTTACTAGAACTTTGGTCTTTGCTAAATTAACTTTAAGCCCCTTTGATTCCAGGTTTTGCTTCCACACTTGGAATTTTTTTGTAATGCTATTGCAGATTCTGCTATAAGAACAAGATCATCAGCATATAGTAGTTCCCTAGGGTGGCTGGTCTAATTTCTTTTGTAAAAGCTTAAAGGACAATGATGAATAGGAGGGGACTGAGAACTGAGTCCTGGTAAACTCCTACTTTTAACTGTAAATTCATTGCTATACCTATGGCTAACTCTCACCTTACTGGCAGTGCCCCTGTATATGGCTTGTATGGCTTTCACAAGCTGTTCATTTACCCCTAGCTTCCTCAGAGACCATCAGATCACAGAACGAGGAACTCTGTTGAAGGCTTTCTCCAGGTCAGTGAATGCCAAGTACAATGGTTTACTTTCAGCTAAATACTTCTCCTGCCATTGTCTTTCTAAGATGTGCCAAATTGCATCTTATTTTAATCAAATTCTGTTCCCAATCAATTGGGCTATAACTTTCTCTCTCTCTAACTTTGTGACTTAAATCAGCAGTTTAATACCTATGTAATTACTCCTTTCTATGCTTCTCCTGTACCCTTGTAACAGTTGATTGTGATGCTGCTACACTAGTCAATTGATATAACACCTTCCTATACAACCTGATTAACTATATGAGTAGGCTGTATCCTTCTCTGCCAGATATTTTAAGCATCTCAGCAGTAATTCCTGATGGATCAGGGGATTTCCTTGTCTTCATGTCCTTAATTGCTTTATCTATCATATTGTGTCAACTGGGATAGTTAGTCCCTCTGTAAGGTTCATGTTTGGAAGGCTCTCCTCCTATGCATTTTCCACATTTTAATAACCTTTCATAGTAGCAGTTTCATGTCTATTTCTTTTCAGGATCACTAAGTGCAAGCATACTGTTGTCTATCCATACATCTTGACTCCCTTTGCTATACTGTCTTGCCATCTGGAGCATGCCATAACATTGGCAAAGCTTCCTTCCTTCTGCTTCTGCCCTTGTTAAATAAACATGTTGCCTAACTGATATAGTTCTTTACTGCTTCCATTTTTCTGGTTTTTCCAAGCCTGTCTGTACTTTTATGGCCCTGTCTACCTCACAGTTCCACAACCATATTACCCTTAGTTTGGCTGAAAATTTTGTCCCAACCACAGATTTGATCTGTAGCCCTCAGTAGTTTGTGGCTCAGGAATTTTCAGCTGTCATCTTTGCTATATGACTCTATTTCCTCTTCTTTTTCTTCCAATGCCTCAACTAGTGTGTATTTAAATGTCTGATTGTTTAATTGATCTTTAAGTTTTTATGTCATCCTTTTCAAAACTGGTTTGTGTTTCTGAGTCTGAAGTTATTAACCACCAACCTTTGTTGTGCATTCTTCACCAGGGAAGGGTTTCATAATCATAAGCACCCACCTATCCCTTGTGGCTGGCTGGTTTTTATATATGTATGTATATATATATATATGTGATGTATGTGTGTGTATACATGTGTATTTATATGTATGTGTATACATGTATGTATATATGTGTGTGTGTGTATATATATATATATACACAAACGTGTGTGTGTATATGTATATCTTAGCAGTAATACCCATTGTTGATCGAGTTATTACTTTTACTCTTTCTCGGGAGCCACAATCAACATGTTATATATATATAATTTACTCCTCCTATATGTGTGTATTTTATAAGAGAAAAATATGTAATAACTGAAGTAGAAAAAAGATCAATTTCATACATGAACTTTTGTTTGTTTATTATATGACAATGATAAGTGAGTTGTATGTGTTATTTTATATATCAATACAGTAATGGCAATTATATAATACACAAGGCTTTGGTTGGCATTGGAGCTGTAATGAAAGAGAATTGCCCAACGTTCTACACAGTGGGACTGAACCCAAAGCAACATGGTTGGAAAGCGAGCTTCTCAACCACACAGCCATGCCTATAAAGGAGAGATACATTTTGGATAATATACTCCTTGATACAATATGCTTAACAAAAAGATGGGACGTTTACGGCAAGAAGACCTTTGATTTTAATATTTACTTGACCAAAGAAACAACTAACAACACTATATCATTTGTTTCAATGAAATTGAGCAAATTTTAAAAAAAACTGACAGAATTTTATGTTTATTACTTAATTATGATACCAAAACAAATAGATTTATAAATCTTATGTCAAACTTTTATTGAAAACTTTCAACATGTCTGTATCCCTGCATACTTCAAATCTCTCCTTAGTGTTGTGAAACACATTCAGTTAGCATTTCAGGAGTTAGCTCCTGCACTGCTAACTGAATGTGTTCTTTAAGCTCAGCTAAATGGTCGCTTCATCTTAGAAATGGAGGTAAAGAAAATGATTGCTGCCAAAAGTGAGTTTAAAAAAATTATACATTAATCTCTATTTTTGTAAGCTGTCTTAATTTTTGTATGCAGTGTAAATGAACCAAATAGAAGCACATGTACATACTGCTAATTTAACAGTAAATGCCACAATAATTATTATAGATAAATTTCTTAATAAATATATATATATATATATATATATATATATATATTAATAAGCACATATATTAAATGCTAATTTAAGGGTTAATATGTAACTGTAAATATCTTGCAACTGCTGCGATAATTATCAACTGGTAATTGAACGGTAAATGTGTATTTTTATCTACCTTGGACCTGTCACCTCATTGTTTTTGTCAAGAGTTTCACCTCCAGCTGTTCATTACATCAGTCAACACACATATATACTGACACACCATTCCGCTGTCGTGGCCATCATCATCATCATCATCATCATCGTATAACGTCCGCTTTCCATGCTAGCATGGGTTGGACGATTTGACTGAGGACTGGTGCAACCGGATGGCTACACCAGGCTCCAATCTAATTTGGCAGAGTTTCTACAGCTGGATGCCCTTCCTAACGCCAACCACTCAGAGAGTGTAGTGGGTGCTTTTACGTGTCACCCGCTCGAAAACGGCCACACTCGAAATGGTGTCTTTTATGTGCCACCCACACAAGAGCCAGTCCAGGGGCACTGGCAAAGATCTCGCTCGAAAACCCTACAAGGCCAGTCAGGCGGTACTGGCAACGGTCACGCTCAGGATGGTACATCTTATGTGCCACCCGCACAAGAGCCAGTCCAGGGGCACTGGCAACGATCTCACTTGGCTTGCCGGGTCTTCTCACGCACAGCACATTTCCAAAGGTCTCGGTCAGTAGTCATCGCCTCGGTGAGGCCCAATGTACGAAGGTCTTGCCTCACCACCTCAGCCCAGGTCTTCCTGGGCCTACCTCTTCCACTGGTTCCCTCAACTGTTAGGGAGTGGCACTTTTTCACGCAGCTATCCTCATTCATTCTCACCACATGTCCAAACCAGCGCAATCGTCTCTCTTGCACACCACTACTGACGCTTCTTATGTTCAGCTTTTCTCTCAAGATACTTACACTCTGACGGGTATGCACATTTACATTACACATCCAGCGGAGCATACTGGCTTCATTCCTTGCAAGCTTAC
The DNA here is from genome assembly GCF_046866305.1 of Octopus bimaculoides. NCBI lineage: Eukaryota > Metazoa > Mollusca > Cephalopoda > Octopoda > Octopodidae > Octopus > Octopus bimaculoides. The sequence continues at coordinate 99,463,805 of NC_142928.1, forward strand.
GCATGTCCTCAGCAGTCACAGCCTATGTTTCACTGCCATGTAGTATGGCTGTTCGTACACATGCATTATACAGTCTGCCTTTTACCCTGAGTGAGAGTCCCTTTGTCGCCAGCAGAGGTAAGAGCTCTCTAAACTTGGCCCAGGCTATTCTTATTCTAGCAGTTACACTTTCAGCGCACCCACCCCCACTACTAACTTGGTCACCCAGATAGCGGAAGCTATCAACTACCTCTAGTTTTTCTCCCTGGAATGAGATAGAAGTTGTTTCCTGTTTGTTTACAGTGTTTATTGCACCTGAACATCTGCCACATACAAAAACTAACTTTGTAGTTAATCTGCCTTTGATATTGCTGCACCTCTTATGTGTCCATAGCTTGCACTGGGTACATCTTATAGAGTTACTACCTACTCCTTTACTGCATACTGAGCAGGGCCATCTACCTGAAGGGGTTTGTGTTTTATCTACCTTCCTACTTATTAGGATTTTGGTTTTTGCTAGGTTGACTCCGAGGCCCTTCGATTCTAGTCCTTGCTTCCACACCTTAAACTTCTCCTCGGCCATAAAGATGGAAAGTTGCCTATGCGTAACGTTGTTCGCATTAGGATATAATTCAAATATAATAGAAATAAGATAATCTTGGTGTTATCACATTGGAATTAAAAGTGAAACAATATTATAGTCTTATCACATTAGAATTAAAAATGAAAGAATAAAAGTGAAATAATATTATATCATTACAATATAGATCTTATTTTCTCACGTTTGACATGTAATACTGAACCAGTCTAAAAGATTGCTCCAGGCTTGCATTAGGCAAGAAGTTGAAAATTTTTTTGGCCCATGACACTCCATGGAACCCAAGTAATGTATGTGTAAAATTTGAATGAAATCTGTTGGGTACTTCTCGAGTTTTAGGGATTCACACAGACAGACAGACACACATTCTCAGTTTTATATATATAATATTATATATATATATATATATATATATATATATATAATCTGAATTTTATAGCATCAAGTATCCATCACGGCTGGTCTTACCAGTCGGTTTCACACAAAATACAGTGGAGTGTTAGGTAACAATCCAATTATATAATTACACTCATCAGAGATAGTCAATATGGAAGGGAATATGGTGACTACTCTCTATTGTCTATTAGCTCAACTGGTCAGCGGCTGCTGCGAAAAATGTGGTGGAACAAAAATGGGCCAGGGGATTCAGCTAGGAGTTATGTCCCTTGGTTAGATATGTTGTGAAGCCGGCAAGAGTTATCTTGAAGTGGGGAAAGTGTGTATTAATAATGTGGTGTCCCTGTGGGGATGGGATGTGTGGTATGTGTATCAGTGTCATATGTATAATTTTTTCTGTGGGTGTAGGTATGTATAGTGCTGTGTTTGTTGGTCTATTTTTTCTGTAAAGAGTAAAGTTGTGGGGTTCTTATATTAGTGTGAGGTGTGTAATGTATAATGGTGTGTGTGTGTGAGGGGGTTTGGGCTGGGGGTAGTGGGGGATAGTTATATGCAGGATGTTTGCTTTATAGAGGTGTGCGTATGTGTACATAGGTGCATTGGTGTGTGTCTAGGTCAAACTCTAGCCAAATCCCTTGGCCCATTTTTTTGTTCCACCACTTTTTTCGCAGCAGCCACTGACCGGTTGTGCTAATCCATCTCTGACAATAGAGAGCAGACACCATAATCCCTTCCATACTTGCTACCTCTGATGAATGTAATTATATAATTGGATTGTTACCTAACACTCCATTGTATTTTGCACAAAACCGATTGGTAAGACCAGTCGTGATGGATACTTAATGCTATAAAATTCAGATAATATACCCACCCTACTAACAGTTATATGAGTGCATTTTCTCCCTCACTTGTGGTTTCTTAGACGACTCACGCACGTATATCATCATCATCATCATCATCATCATCGTTTAACGTCCGCTTTCCATGCTAGCATGGGTTGGACGATTTGACTGAGGACTGGTGAAACCTGATGGCAACACCAGGCTCCAATCTAATTTGGCAGAGTTTCTACAGCTGGATGCCCTTCCTAACGCCAACCACTCAGAGAGTGTAGTGGGTACTTTTACGTGTCACCCGCACAAAAACGGCCACGCTCGAAATGGTGTCTTTTATGTGCCACCCGCACAAGCCAGTCCAGGGGCACTGGCAACGATCTCACTCGAAAATCCTACGGGAGCCAGTCAGGCGGTACTGGCAACGGCCACGCTCAAAATGGTGCATCTCATGTGCCACCCGCACAAGAGCCAGTCCAGGGGCACTGGCAACGATCTTACTTGGCTTGCCGGGTCTTCTCACGCACAGCACATTTCCAAAGGTCTCGGTCAGTAGTCATCTACCTTCCTACTTATTAGGATTTTGGTTTTAGCTGGGTTGACTCTAGGGCCCTTCAATTCTAGACCTTGCTTCCACACCTGAAACTTCTCCTCTAGTTCTGATAGTGACTCCGCAATTAGGGCAAGGTCATCAGCATAGAGGAGCTCCCAGGGGCAACTTGTCTTGAACTCCTCTGTGATTGCCTGGAGGACTATGATAAATAAGAGGGGGCTGAGGACGGAACCTTGGTGGACCCCTACCTCTACCCGGAATTCATTGCTGTACTCATTTCCAACCCTCACCTTACTGGCAGCATCTCTGTACATGGCTCGCACAGCTCTCACTAACCATTCTTCTATCCCAAGTTTCCTCATTGACCACCAGATAAGGGATCGGGGGACCCTGTCAAAGGCTTTCTCCATGTCAACGAAAGCCAGGTACAGAGGTTTATCCTTAGCTCGGTATTTCTCCTGCAGCTGTCTCACTAGAAATAAGGCATCAGTAGTGCTTTTACCTGGCACGAACCCAAACTGTATATATATATATATATATATATATATATATATATATATATATACATCCATGTATTTTCACATTGTCATCATTTAAGTAAAAATAGTGATGCATGTTTGTCACCTGTAGCTATGTCCCACAGTTTGGCACTTTTGTTTTAGATATGCAAAGACAAGTGGAATCCAAATACCTCACTTGAGCTACAAGTACAGAATGGTGGTAGGGAGGGTATGCATTCATAAAAAAACTATCTAAATATGTCTTGCTCAAATCATGCTAGTATGGATAAAGTGGATATAAAGATGACACTGATGATTGTTTGTGTGTGTGTGTGTGTGTGTGTAGACATGGCTGTGTGATTAAGAAATTTGCTTTCCAACCATGTGGTTTTGGGCAAGTGTCTTCTACTTTAACCCTGGGTTAACTAAAGCCTTGCTGATGGAAACTGAAGAAGCCCATTCTCTGTGTGTTTGTGTTTCCTTATCTGGACATCATGTGATAGTTATGAGCATCACTGTCTTCCATGAAAACATGTCCAGCCATGGGGGAAAATTACCTTAAAAACATGAGAATTGGCACTAGGAAGGGTGTCTGGCCATAGAAAGTTTGCCTCAGTGAATTCCAGTAACATATAGAAAAGTGGATGTTAAAAAAATGATGATAGAAAACATATAGTTATTAGCAACCAGTGAAAATTCTTTTTCAGTTATTTGATGTGCTGGAAATTGTGATAATTTTCACCTTAACTAGCTCATACAGTGGCTCATAAAGAAGACAAAAAAAAATGACTGATGTCATAAAATACCATAAATGTAGACTGACAACTTTTAGAAGAATTAGCTGCAGAGAGAACTGTATGAGGTTCCACGATTTTATTCTCAGTTAGATCTGAACTGTTGCAACAAGTATCAGTGGAACTTTAGCGAAAACTAGTCAAGTGGTTATTAGTAGTCTAGTACTTGATTAATAAACTCTTTTAATAAAAACTCTTGCTTGTTTTATAAATTTCCTGTTATTACTCTGTTTCAATGAATTCAGGGTTCTTGTTCAATGAATTCTGTTTTTCTTTCAAACTTTGGTTAATAATTTATTTTCCTAACTTGAATATTTAGGTATCCTGTGATGTAATTAAAATTAATGCTTTAGTATTTAAACCAGCCACATCTGGCTCAAATATTGCATGTTTTGTTCAAACCAGCCAAATCTGGCCTCTCACAACTATCCTACAATGTCATTCTAAAAATGATCACACTGAAATCTCAAAGCTACAAGATAATATGTGATTAATTCAAAACAATGTTAAAAGGATATGCTTTGTATTTGGTAGAGTAATCTGAATGCTAAAGGATTAAGGGATCATAATTTTGTACTTTGGTATGTTATAATTTAAAATGATTAAATATTTTTGTTTTCAGATCCATTAGAATTGAGGAAGTATTGTGAGAAGAGATTTGAATTCAAAAAAATTACAGTTAAAAAATTTAAGTAAGTATTACAAACTCTTTAAAATCTCAGTGAGTGTTGGAAGTAGAAGTGTGTATAATATTAGGATTTTTAAGGCAATTATTCAGAGGGTCTAGTTCAAAACTGCTTTAAGGTCAGCATTTTATTAATTAGTTTGACAGGTGGAAGGAGCTGTGTTAATGTCCAGAGAATTGGTGGGGTTAATGTTTTTGAATATTAACCACTGGGTACAGAAAGATATGGTAGGGAGGGAATTCCAGAGGAATGATATTTTGGGAGAAAATGTCTGGACAAACTGCTTAGCATGGGACCTGAGGGGAAAAGAGTGGACACAATATGGGTGATGAAAACAGGAGAGATGAATGAGTTGGGAGGACCTCAGTAAAAGTGACACAGATCCAGCTAGTTTCAAGTAGTAATGGTTGTAAAGGCAGAATGAAGGGAAAGCACATCTGTTAGCCTAGAGCAGGGGTCACCAAACTACAGCCCACAGGCCGGATCTGGCCTGCCGCTGCATTGTACCTTTTGTGTAAGTACCTGCAATGAGAGTTAATTCCTGCAGCGATCATGTTTTAACTTGCATTGTTGTGTTAAAACTGGTTTGAAGAGTGCCATATATAAAAGGGAATGACTTCAGTGAATTATGTCATATATTTTGCATATTTGACTGTTGAAAGAACTCACAAGAGAGAAGCATCTAATAGTTTCAAACTTTGATATTCATTCAAGTCCTATATAAGCGCCCTGTTTATACACTGCATTATTCATCAGTAAAGCACTCTGTTGGAAAAACTTAGATATTTCTTCTGTACTGAGACCTGTCATTTCTGTGGTGAATTTCATTCGGGGTCATGCAATTAATCACTGCCAGTTCCAGGCTTTTCTTGAAGAAATTGATTCTGAATTCTGTGATATGCCTTATAACACAGCAGTGAGATGGCTTAGCTGCTGTAAAGTCCTGTTTCGTTTTTATAAGCTCCAAAGAGAAATAGATATTCTCACCGAAAAGGATAGAGCTGATCTCCTTCTGTCAGATCCTACTTGGCTGTCAAAGTTGTCATTTTTGGTTGATATCACATCCCTCATGAATGAATTGAACTTGAAACTTCAAGAAAAGGATAACCTTATCTGTGATCTTTACAGAATCATCAAGGATTTCAGAGAAAGCTATCATTGGAAGGAGGAAACTTCTTTCATTTTCAATGTTTCAAAGAGTTTTAAGCTGGAATTGCAGATGTCAACCTTGAGTTTCCAAAAGAAGATTATTTGTGACTTAAATAAGCATTTTTTGGAGAGATTTTCAAATCTCAACAAAATTGTGAGTGACATTCTGTTCCAGAATCTGTTTGATTATAACCTTGATGATATGCCAGTCAAACTACAGTTGAAGTTCATTAATTTGCAAGCAAATGACTTGTTGAAAGAGAAGCACAGAGAAGGAAAACTTGTTGAATTTTGTTGCTGCTTACTTGATAATGACCTTTCAGAGTTGAAGAAATTTGCCTCTAGTATGGCATCAATGTTTGGAACAACTTATGTATGTGAGCAAGTATTTTCAAAAATGAAGTATGTGAAGTGAGCACATCGAACAAGGTTGACTGATGAACATTTGAAAGCAATTCTCTTGGTTGGTTGCAACAATTCCAAAGCAAATGTTGATGATATCTTAAAAGCTAAATACCAGTTTCACAAATCACACTAATCTTTTTTGCTGCTTAGTTTGTGAGATTCGGATATGTGCACACTGGGTGTGATATAACTTATTGCTAATGTCACCTTTTTTGATAACCTTTTGGTAAATAGATATGTTGGTTGTTTTTATTTTTTGTGTATTTGTTGTATTGCATTGAATGAGATGGTTAAGCGGCTCACGCGCATCACTCTCTCAGTTATCCAACCCACTGTGTTTGGTGACCTCTGGCCTAGAGGCTGGTGTGTTTTGCTGAGCAACTTCATGCTAATCAGTTCAGTTGCTTTTTTTCTTTTTTTTTTTGTCATCATATCCAAGTTTAGGAGAAGAATTAAGTTGTACTGTTACAAAAAGGATATTACATTTTTGTGCCTCTTTGGGAACATACGAGTAGGGGTAACAACATCAACTGTAATCTTGTAGAGATGGAATCAACTGTGTGTCCCTCTTTATTTTGATTGCAATGTATAGAAAAAAAAACAGACGAGTTCACATAAAATTTGTGCATGTGACTGGCAGTTTTTAATTATTTAAACAAATGCACAGCATTTGTTATATATTGATTAAGAGTTCAGTACACAACACATGCCACCACAATCAGAAAGTCGATTCGGTGGGTTGCAGCTGGTATGTAATGATCTTCTGAATAACCTTTCCCCAGGAGAAGCAGCTTTCCCACCTGGTGAAGATCAGTGATTGAGTAGAACTTGCTGTAAATAGGGATACCAATCATCAGTGACAGGATTCCATGCAGATAAGGGACATTTGATGGTTTGGACAACTTGTTTAGCTTGCTCATTTGAATGTGGATGATAAGGAGGTATATATATGCTCTTTATGCCAAGAGTCGATAACCAACCTTTCAATGTTGTAAATTCATGTGCGTTGTCTGATACAATAACTTTTGGCAGTCCAGACAGAGCGAAGAGACACGTCAAGCACTTTTTTATGTTTTACTTTTTGCATGAGGCACAAAGGATGGCATCAATGTAGTTGGAATATGAATCGATGACAATAAGTAAATTGCTATTACAGATGAGGTAATGTTGCAGGGAGCACCTATATCATGCATCATGTCTATCATGTGTCCATTAAATGGGGAAGATTCAAACTTGTGTTTTTCCAATGTGTGACTGATAAAAGTCCTGATTTCATCCTGATGACTCATCCTGCGATCATTGCTGGCACTTTAGCAAACTTTTGCATGGTGGCCTTTCTTGCCACAGTTTTTGCAGATAGCTTTTATTGCAGGGCATTTGTGGTGTGGGAACCAGAGTTTTCCACAGCAGTAACAGGATTTGTCTCTCAAAATTTTTCTTTTATTTTGTGCAGTCGTTTTGGAATAGGTAACGACTTCTCCTTTTGAATTGTTGTTGCAAAGAATGTTGTAAAAATTGTACTGTAGCTGCTAAACTGAGTTTGTTAACATCATTAGCTTGAAGAACTTTCTCTTTTTCCTTGCTGCTTCTTAGACTGACAACCAAGGCAGTATGAGTTTTTCACTCATTGGCATTTTAAACGTTTTCAGACTTTCAAAATCGCAGTATTCTCTGATATGTTACAGATTTGAAAGAAATTGAGAAATTGATTCATTGGGTTGTTGAATAGTGGAGAAGAATTTTGTTCTTTTGGCTAGTATCAGTTTCTTTGAAGGAACAATATTATACAGAATCAAATTTTTTAGGTCATTTTTGTAGTATTCTTCAAGATATTAATATCTCGGATAATTTTTAATGCTTGTATACCTACCAAAGAAATGAATTTCATAGCCATAAGACTTTGGTCATTATCTTGTAGGTTATCCTTTAATTTGCCCGCATAAGCTTTTGCTTCAAATGCCATGAGCCGGGTTAAGATGTCTTTGATTGACTGTAAGTTTATGTCATCAAGAGATTTTCCTTGCTCTGTCAGCGATAACATTGCCAAGTTTTGTTATTTGCGAATTCCTATCTATCTGTAGCGGAAGAACAACCAACAGCAGAACATATGAGAAGGGGTAACAACATCAATCGTAATCCTGTAGAAATGGAATCAACTATGTGTCCCTGTTTATTTTAATTGCAATATATAGAAAGAAAACCCAGATAAGTTCACATAAGACTCATGCATGCCATGTGACTGGCAGTTTTTAATTATTTAAACAAATGTATAGCATTTTGTTAGATACTGATTAAGAGTTCAATACACGACGGACAGCTTCTGACCTATTGAAATTCAAGTAATAGTGTTGTGCTAGTCCTTTGTGTTTGTTTTGTTTCCAGCATTATGTTTTTAAAACTTGTGTTGCTTTGTGTTTTTATCAAAGAGAAATACATTCTTCTGCAAACAACCGATATGGATTTATAAACAAAACATTTAAGGAGTTGGTTGATTTGTCCACATAAAAGATGGTACTTGTCTTGTATTTGTGTTTGACTGAGAATTGCTTGTTGGTGTTTCAGGAGTCTCTATGTTGTTGCTCAACCTGCAACAAATAGCAACCTTCTTTAAATTGCATCCTATCATCTTAAAAAATAAAAAAAATAAAAACATTGGATAACATAGTCTTAGATATACAAAATGGTATGATAGTCATATATATGGTTTGATCATGGTTTACTTGAGGCTCAACAACAACAATCATTCCTCTGTGCTCATTTGTGAGTGATTTATGCAGGATATCTTTTATACATAAACAGTGACCACATAAAAGACAGAACTGACACCTCACTTGTCATTTCATACCTTATCCATCTATCTAGTATCTTGGCAGGATTCAAGGAGGTTATTGTCAGTTAATTGAATCAGTATTTTTCCAAGCCACTAATTTCTTGCTACCTAAGTAGAATAATTAAAAACCGAGAACATCATAGGATGTAGGTTGAAAACTCATTGAGATGTGAACTGATTCTTTTAAATTTATTTCATTATTGCCACTCCTTTGTGTAATCATGATTATCTCTTGCAGAACATGGAAGGAAAGAAGACGTCACATGAGTTTAATGAAAAAGCAATCACGGCCAGCTTTAGTAAGTAAATTTATATTATGCCTTTTGTCATGGAAGTTTGCTTGTGGCAAACTTCATCATCAACATTACCATCATCATGCATCTGTTTTCCCATGGATTGAATTTGATGTATTTGATATTTCTCTCTATCAATTTTCACATTTGAGTAACATTCTTTGCATTAATTGCAAAAAATTGCCTATGGAAGTAACTCAAGTGGAGCAATTGGATGATTTTAGATAATTCAAGTAGATAGTGATCTACTGAATAACACAATTCATATTGTCATGCATTAATACAAAATTTTCCTCATTCTCTCATATAGCATATCAAAATTGTTTGAGATGATTCTGCAAATTTTAAAAGTTTGCAGCAAATTTACAACATAAATACTTTGCTATTTCTAAAATGTTGAAAAAAGGGATATCCTTTAACCCCAAAAAGTCAATTTTTCTTTATTTAAGTGTGTGTGCGTGTGCGCGCGCACACACACACACTTAAAATGAGTTTCTTTGGTTAGAGGATATTCCTATTAAATACAAATGCACTTTTCATCAGTGTGTTTATATATATATGTGTGTATACACATGTATACATACCTAAGTTTATTTTTCTGTTAAAAGTATTTTCCCAAAAACAATTTATATGAATTAAAGTCCTTTTGAATTAATAATGAAAAAAATTTGAAACAGCTTGAGAGGCAACAAAAAGAAGGTCCAGTAAAAGGAGATGAAAATTTGACATTTTCATTCCTATTTCATGCTGTCCTTTTTAATTGGTTTGTCAGAGAAGGGTATTGGCCATGGTCCTTTCCAAAATCTTTGAGAGTGGTGGTGGTGGTAGGAGGAAGTTATCTGAATTCTTGCAGTGTTGTGAATTCTGTTTCAGGTGGTCTTCCATACCATTTCCATCTACCATATAAGATTTTTGGGGTCCATGCAACAAAATAGTAAATTGGGGATCCACATTGTATTTCAAGAGCCCCTGAAAAAATTTTTGCTTTAGATCTATGTATCGATATGTATTGCAAGAAACAGCCAGATTTCTTTCTTTAAAGTTTTACATAGTTCAACCTACACAAGTTAATATGAAAAACAAAATAGAATTTTGAAAGAAATTTCTATAAAACTAGTTTTTAAATATTGAATGGCTATGGGAGTCCACCAGAATAAAATAGTAATCAAAATGGTTGAGAACTCTTGCTTTAGTTGATCTGAGGTTATGGTACTGTGCAGTGGGATTGAACCCAAGCCTACATGGTTGCAAAGAAAACTTCATCACTACATAACCATACATGGATTAATTCTTATGAGTCTTTTTGAGAGGAAAAACATTCTTTTTATCAAGATTTTGAGTATTTGTTGTTTCTTTTTAAAGCTATGAAATGATTTAGCATAGAATTCTGTGGCACAATTATGACAAATAAAACTTCAGTGTTTATATCTACAAGTTTGTAACACAAAGTTCTGATGAATACTGTTTTGGTATTCTTTTGTTTACTTACAGCCCTCAAATACCAAACTAATAACTTGCCCTGTTCCTTCAAGCAAAGGTGATGATAAAGTGAATCGACGGCGAGGTAATTACTAGATATTAAAACATTAGGAATGTTCCAATGATGGATTGATTACATACCACAAATTCATGAGGTTAAAAGGTTAAACCTTACAATATTTCTTCTAGTGTGACCCCTGAGTAATTTATTCTCTAAAATATGCCAATTAGTGTGTAATGAATTTTTTTTTAGTTAGTAACTATCTCATTACTATTTTGTTGTGCATGTATAGTGAAGTTTTGATTCACTCTGAGATCTAAGAAGAGTGAAGCGTGTCAGAAGTTATCTCCCATACATGCCAGAATAATTAAGATAATGTTGAATGAATGAATGAATAGGCCCATCCTCACGGCTGGAAGTTGCGGGTCTTGAACACAGCTGTCACCCTTGCCACAGACTGCGGTCTTGTGTCATTGCCTAATATTGTCTTTTCTTCACTCCAGGAATATTTCTAATTAGACTTTTTAAAGCTAATTATATTAAATGCTAACACAAACTCATCTATTGTTTTTTATGTGAATGGTATTCTTGAGGAAGTACTGCCACAGAGGTTTTCTTTAGTTTCATCATCATCATTGAATGTTCTTCTTCCATTACTGGGTTGGATTGGTCAGTTTGACAAGGTCTAATGAACTGGAGAACTGTTTTGGCATGATTTCTAAGGTTGGATGCCCTTCCTAGTGCCGACCTCTTTCATGAGTGTACTGGGGGCTTTTTTCCATGATACTGGCATTGGTGAGATTGCCAAGTAACTTGCAAGACAAAGAAAAAGAAACCCGTACACATAGTGAGGTTTTAGTATGGGAGGTGACTGTATGCCACATGTTTAGAGGCTAAAGTATGACAAATTGGCACAGATGTCTTACTAAAAAGGAGATACAAGGCTGTCCTGCGTTATATAAGAGTTGGTAGGAGGAGCTGGAAAGAAGACAATATTGATGGTGATACAAGAAGGTGAGTGTATTAGAGAATATGGATATAAAATCGGGAAGGATGAGTGGATAAGTTCATTAGAGCGTGAGAGTAGAGTGACGGGTAGTCATGAGCAGGTTCAGAGGTGACTAGGAACTAGAACGAGGCATAAATGTAGTTGATGGTAAATAACAGTATGAGAGGGAAGGTGAAAGAAATGGGTGTAGTTCAGAAAAGGTGATAAGTGGCAATACCAGAAGTATGGAGAATGGTAGTAGAATAAACTTGTAGTTAAGATCAGATAATGGGTAATCAGAAGGTGAAATGTAAATGAGGGCCACTACTTAAACTGGTCAGCCAAATAGTAAAATTAGTCCCACACTCATGCTTTACAGATAAATGGTTAGCAGTCCAAAGTTTATCTCTGAATTACTTGTTCCAACATCTATAAAATTGCATGAATTTGCAAGAAATAGTGTGATAGGGTGAGATTTAATGTCCTATCATTAACTACACTTTTTTGGATGCTTCATAAATGTAGCATTAAGGTGGTTTATTCCCCAAATAAAGCTCATAGGTACTGTCAGTTCTACTCATATAGATTAGCTTGAGAGTTGATGTACAACTTTTTATTTCAGAATTTGTTCTAAACCCTAGTGGCAAGTCTTATGTGTGTATACTACATGAATACGTCCAGCATACAATGCGGGTACAACCACGATATATTTTTAGAGAAGTCGGTAAGTTTCTTTGTTTTGTTTTTTCGTTCCTATTTTTCTTTGCGATTTTTAAAGCTGTGAAAAAAACATTGCTTAATTTATGTGATTTTCTGCTGTTTTAATTTTGAAAATCCATAAAAATATTTTCTTTAATTTTGTAGAAAATGCTCAAACTCCTTACAGTGCAACTATTGTGATAAATGATGTGGAATATGGTACGGGATTTGCTGGAAGCAAAAAAGCTGCCAAGATGGAAGCAGGTGAATTAATTTACATTTATTTATTTACCTTTCATTTAGATTTTTGCTTTAAAATGTATTTGATATTGGGAGCCTAGGCAGCTTTTCAACTGGCCGCTCCTGCCAACTGTCCAGCCCATACCAACATGGAAAATGGATGTTAGATGATGATGATTGAGATAAATATTAAAGACAAGCTTATTTCTGCTTGAGTAATCCTTAGGCTTTTTGTTTCAGAGTACATTTAACTATCATTAAGCTGTAATGCTAATCCTTCTTTCTGAATCACAAAGATTTATAGAGGTGGTGCCACTCTCTGGTTTCTGGAGTGTTGAGTTGAGAGAAAAAAATATTCCCTTGTAAATAATGTTTGTTACAGCTTTTCTTGAAAAGTGCAACTGAACTCTGCTCTCTTCACTTACACAATGCTGCATCTGTTTACAACAAGGAATTATTAACATGTATGATACCTGTTTACTGTTAGGTGGACTTAACCATTAAAATTTACTTTAAACACAGATATAATACAACACTGGTGACTGGATATACAGCGCAGTCCTCTCAGCTAGTTATCCAGTACCCTAGTGATTGAGTTATCTTGCATTTTCAAGCAGTGTTGAGTGTGTTCAAAATGTATTATTCAAGTAGCTTACTGAACTTTGCTATCTAGTCTTTATGATGTATCTTATTGTAGAGATTATGGTCTGAACACTTAGAAATTATATTTAGTTTATTAGTGTAAATTGGCTTATTAAGTAAATTTTATTAACCCTTTAGATTTTAAGCTGGTCAGATCATATCATCAAAATTTCAAAGCTATGAGATAATTTATGATTAATTTGAAACAATGTAAATAAATAAGCATCACGTTTGGCAGAATAATCTGAAAGCTAACGGGTTAAAGATTCTTCATTGACTTGTAATTGATATTTGTGTATGAAGATTATAGCTTTATTACATCATGAAACAATGTTCAGTTAAATGTTTTTATATATATTGGTTTGAGTTGAACCAAACTGTGAAACATTGTTTCAATCTCTCTATTGTTTACATGAAAGCTCATTATTTTTGGCTTTTTTTATTTCTCATTTTAGCGAAAGCAACACTTAAAGTGTTAATTCCTGAAATGAATAAGATGACAGAAGATAACAAGAGTTATGAATCTGAAGATCTGTCTGTAAGTAAATTTTATCATGTTATTATAATGGCTTAGTACAAGACTCTATATACTTAACTGAGAATAACTAAAACGATTGTGTAAGAAATTTAATAGACTGTTGTTGTTATTAACGACTTAGTCAGTCACTCTTTAATACGAGTAAAGTACAAATGATCTATTAATACAGACAAGCTAAGTACATGTGATCAATAATCTGTGAATGTTGCTGGGATTTTAGTAGTACTGTTGGTGCATGTGAACAAAACAATTGTGTTGAAATGGAGATGGGAGGAAAATAACTGTTCTGGAAAAAATGGTAATTGAATATTATAGAATTGTAATTTCAGAAGTGCCTAAAGGAATGTTTTTTGTTTTTTCTTCTAAATCAAATTATTGATATGTCAGATCTAAATTTAAGTCTGTTTGAAATGTATTGAAGTTAGTGTTGTATCTATTGTAATCCTAAGTTTGTTTTCATTAAAGCATATTCTTTTTCTTCAACTTGTGTATCCTAGAATCAGTTTATGCAGTTTGTCCTAATGTTAAACTTTCTGAAATCGTTTAACATCAACAGAATAATGCTCATTTGTTTCAGTTTTTTGATGAAATTAAAATAGAAGACCCCCGTGTCTATGAACTTTGTAATAAAGCTGGACAGCCAACACCCTATCAGATCTTATTAGAATGTCTCCGCAGGTAAGTATTGGGTTTCAACAAGGAAACCCTTCTCATTTTTTGTTTTTATGTAAGTCATTCTTCTGAGGATGAGAGATATTTCTTTCATTAAGGATAATATTTCATTGAAGTTGTTGAAAAATTAGTAAATAGTGGAAATGATTAGCTGATATAGTTTTAGAAGGAACAATTCCCAGTCTCCCTAATTATATTGCATACAAATTCAACAGTTTCCAGTGTTTTTCTATAAATCTAATATATGCAAGTTGCCTGGGTTGATATAAAGTAAGAATGATAACATTTAGGGCAACTGTGTACAAATTGGATTTTATGAATGGCATCATTGTGTTTTGTTTTTCTTATTTTTTTATTCAATAAATTTTCCTACTGTAATAGGTGTTGGTTGAGTTTGAAAATGTGAATATTTACCTGATAATATAAAATTACTTATTTTTGATATATTTCATTAATGTGGTTTCTCCATTAATGTCAGTAATATTTTGCCTAGGAACTAAGTTTTGTTTTGTAGTTAACCATCTTAACCCGTTTCAAAGCATTCATATTTAAATTAAAATTGGCCATCATAATTTTAAGCACAGATGATTCGTTACTTACCAAATATCAGCTTAATGGTAAAAGTGATTTAAGAGTTAATTCTTCCAAATTCTTGATTATTTATAAAATTAATTGAAACATAGGCACAGGCGTGGCTGTGTGGTAAGAAGCTTGCTTCCCAACCACATGGTTCCTAGTTCAGTCCCATTGTATGGCATCTTGGGCAAGTGTCTTCTACTACAGCCTCAGGCCGACCAAAGCCTTGTGAGTGGATTTGGTAAATAGAAACTGAAAGAAGCCCGTCATATAGGTGCAGGAGTGGCTGTGTGGTAAGTAGCTTGCTTACCAACCACATGGTTCTGGGTTCATTCCTACTGCATGGCACCTTGGGCAAGTGTCTTCTACTATAGCCTCGGGCCGACCAAAGCCTTGTGAGTGGATTTGGTAGATGGAAACTGAAAGAAGCCTGTCGTATATATATATATATATATATATATATATATATGGGTGTGTGTGTTTGTGTCTGTGTTTGTCCCCCCAACATCGCTTGACAACCGATGGTGGTGTGTTTACGTCCCCATAACTTAGCAGTTTGGCAAAAGAGACTGGTAAAATAAGTATTTGGCTTACAAAGAATAAGTTGTGTGGTGAGTTTCTTCGACTAAAAAACCCTTTAAGGCAGTGCTCCAGCCTGGCCATAGCCAAATGACTGAAACAATCTATAATAATAAATGCAAAACTATGTCTGTCGGTCCCTCCAGGACCCCTGTATCTCTGTCTACATTTGCTCTGCATAGACATATCTCTTTTTGGAATCAGGATGATCCTAGGGTTGAAAATCTGCCCTTCGTTTGGTTCTTAAACATCCAGCATTGGGATCAGGTCAGGACGATGATTTGTTATATGCTAACAGTTGAAAATTCAAATTTAAAAAAAAAACTCCAAAAATTTGTGAACTTCCAAGTTTGTCATTTAAACTGAACTTATGGTAATACCATATTGGTTGGATGCCAATAAATGCTTTATTATTATTGCTCCTTTTAGTTTTGGGCTGCAGGCCCAATTAGCCCTCACAGGAGCTAGCTTAAAAGTCTGCATGGAGTGTGGTTTTTAAGCTAATAAAAGAATATAGGTCATTAGCATTATTAGATCTTACTCAGATCTCCTTGCCTGTTTGGAATACTCTTTTACTCTTTCACTTGTTTCAGTCATTTGACTGTGGCCATGCTGGAGCACCACCTTTAGTCAAGAAAATCGACCCCAGGACTTTTTCTTTGTAAGCCTAGCACTTATTCTATCGGTCTCTTTTTGCTGAACCGCTAAGTTACGGGGACGTAAACACACCAGCATTGGTTGTCAAGCGATGGCGGGGGTGACAAACACATACATATATATATACCAACCACATGGTTCCGGGTTCAGTCCCACTGCATGGCACCTTGGGCAAGTGTCTTCTACTATAGTCTCAGGCCGACCAAAGCCTTTTGAGTGGATTTGGTAGACGGAAACTGAAAGAAGCCCATCGTGTATATGTATATGTGTGTGTTTGTGTGTCTGTGTTTGTCCCCCTAACATCACTTGACAACCGATGCTGGTGTGTTTACGTCCCCGTAACTTAGCGGTTTGGCAAAAGAGACTGATAGAATAAGTACTAGGCTTACAAAGAATAAGTCCTGGGGTCAATTTGCTCGAATAAAGGCGGTGCTCCAGCATGGCCGCAGTCAAATGACTGAAACAAGTAAATGAGAAATGAGAATGAGAATATACATGTGTAATTTTAAATCTAATTTTTCTATAAGTTTCTGTAAGTGATATTTTGTTTGTCTTTTAATATAACTCATACTCTGATTTGCTTGAGCTTGAGTAAATTAATTGTCTCAGTATAACTCTTCAAGTTTTAGTGATTTATTCACTCATCAAAATTTTGTGCCACTCCACATTGCCATTCAGTTACCATGCACATATACAATGTACTCCTTCCTGAGCCAACAAAAGAGCCTCTGAGCCTCTATATGTCTGATTGACCTGCTAGGAATGACACAAATTTCCCTTCAATCACAGTCTACTGTCTTAAGATGATATTTAAGACTGTGTTGGATAATGTAGTATTAGATACATGATGCCTTAAAGATGGGATGATTAAGGCTGGGATGCTTTTGCTCATGTGTCTGCTTAATCAGTGTCAACCTGGGGCTAAACAACAACAACAATGGATCTGTTCAGTTTGGCACACAGATTTTTTTAATTAATTTTTTTTAACTAAACAATTTGAAACTTTGTATACTGATGGAATTTCTCACCCAGAACACAGTTTACTTTGAACATTTTTGACAAAATTTCGTATTTTAGGAGTTATTTTGTGTTAAAGTTGTTGTATTTGAGTAATTTTAGCCAATCAACGATGCGTATTCAGTTGAAGAAAGCTATTGTTGTTTGCAATAGTAATCGAAGAGGAACAACTTCCGGGTCATCTCAACTAAATGTCACCACTCTGTTCTATTTTATTTTTTGTTTACTGCCTGGGTTGCATATTACAATTTTTTTTTTTTTTCTTGTCAGAGTGACCAGTAAACATATTGAGCTACAGGTCCGCAGCTATCTTTGTTGTTGTTGACGTGTATGTAGTTTCAAAATGCCTTATTTTACAACTTTGAGATATATTGTTATTGTTATGATTTCATCTTACTATAATCAACAACAAACACATTTTGTCACTATAGAAGTCTTTATTAGATTAAAAATAACATTATCACAATATGAAGGTAAAACAAAACAAATATGCTTTGTTTTCTTCTGGGCACCAATGTACTGTAGCAGTAGTCTTTCATATTGTTCACCGACCGACCTTTCCTCTGAAAAACATCAGCGGAATCGGTCAATCTCCATACACAAATTATTTTCCTCCTGAAACTTATAAAAAAAGTACACATGTTAGGCGCACTTTTCTATAAGCCTCACTAAATTTCCCAAGTAAAAAGTAGCAGTTTATACACTGGGAAATATGGTAATTGTAGTGACAGTGATTAGTTTGCTTGCTGGTTGCTAGTTGATAGTGTAGATGTGGCTGTCTGCCAGTAGGGAGGGAAAGAGTAAAGAATGCAGAGTCCCAACTAGAAAGGATAAAGGTGGCATTGTCTTCACTCGACATACAAATAGAACAGAGTGGTGACATTTAGTAGAGATGACTCAGAAGTTGTTCCTCTTCGATTACTATCGCAAACAACAGTAGCTTTCTTCAACTGAATACGTATTGTTGATTGGCTAAAATTACCCAAATATGACAACTTTAACATGAAATAACTTCTAAAATATGAAATTTTGTCAAAAATGTGCAAAGTAAACCGTGTTCTGGGCGAGAAATTCCACCAGTATTCAAAGTTTCAAACTTTGAATACTGGTTAGTTAACTGTTTAGTTTTTAAAAAATTAATTAAAAAATCTGTGAGCCAAATTGAACAGATCCACAACAATAATGCTTTCCCTGCTTTTGAGATTGACTGCACCAAAGATTATGAGTTAAAAGTAAGATAGCTTTTAAACACAAAATTTGCTCTTAAACTTTGGGTGATTAAACTCTTTGATTTAAATATAATTTTTTGAACATTTTTTTTGTAGGAATTATGGCATGGGAGACACTCAATGTCAAATGGAAATGAAAACTCTCAAGCACCAAAAGAGTGAATTTACTATGACTGTTGGGAAGCATAAAGCATCAGTAAGTTCTTTTATCGCCCCCATCACCACTTGTCAACTGGTGTTGGTTTGTTTACATCCTTGTAATTTAGTGGTTTGACAAAAGAGACTGATCGAATAAGTACCAAACTTAAAAATAAGTACTGGGGTTGATCTGTTCAACTAAATCCTTCAAAGTGGTGCTCCAGCATGCCCACATTCCAGTGACTGAAACAAGTAACAGATAAATGATATTGGACACTAAACTCTGCTTGCGAAGACCTGTTGGGGCAACTGAAATCAAAATCGAAATTGTAATTGAACCAAACTCGATGACTGGCACCTGTGCCAGTGGAGTGCTAACAGCACCGTCTGAGTGTGATCATTGCCAGAGCAGCTGTCTGGCTTCCGTGCCAGTGGCACATAAATAGCACCATTTGAGTGTGATTGTTACCAGCGTCGCCTTCCTGGCACGTGATAAACATTTGAGCGAGGTCGTTGCCAGTGCCGCTGGACTGGCTCCTGTGCAGGTGGCACGTAAAAAACACCATTTTGAGCGTGGCCATTGCCAGTACCGCCTGATTGGCCCTTGTGCCGGTGGCACATAAAAGCACCCACTACACTCTCGGAGTGGTTGGCGTTAGGAAGGGCATCCAGCTGTAGAAACTCTGCCAGATCAGATTGGAGCCTGGTGCAGCCATCTGGTTTGCCAGTCCTCAGTCAAATCGTCCAACCCATGCTAGCATGGAAAGTGGATGTTAAACGATGATGATGATGATGATGAACCTTTGTTGAAATTTTCATAATAATTGAAATATAATCTTGACTTTTCTCATGTTACTATTTATCAGTTTTACTTAAAGTTCTCTAGTACAATTTATTGTCCCTCTAACTTTTCCACATACAATTACAATTTTTGTCTTCTCAAATTAAAGGTAAATTTTGGTAAATGCTCCATATCAAACGTTCTCAACCATTTTTTACCTATGGAACCCTTTGATACTTTTTTCACGCGGGACAACCTGTTGAAAGCCACCGACCAGATTTGTGGGTGGTGTAAGGTCCCCTCCCGACCCAGAGTAACGTGGTGGTGGAACAAGGAGGTAGACAGGGCTATTAGACAAAAGAAACAGGCTTGGAAGAACGGTGGTAGCAGGGAATTGTACCAATGTGCCAGAAGGGAGGCTAGGCGACAGGTTTATTTAGCCAGAGGGGAAGCAGATAAGGAAAGATTTGCCAATGTTCTGCGCCGTGAGGACCAAAGACTCGAGGTATTTCGTGTTGCAAGACAGTGTAGGAGAGAGAATAGTGATGTTGTAGGAGAGAAATGTGTTCGCATGGATGATGGTACGCTTGCATTAAATAAGGATGCAAAGAAAGAGGTCTGGAGATGCCACTACGATAGATTGCTTAATAAAGAGAATGAATGGGAGAAAGAGAGCCTGCCGTATGTCGACCCAATAGAGGGACCAGCTATCCGAGTTGATAGTACCAGGGTAGATAAAGCAATTAAGAGTATGAAGACCGGGAAAGCCCCCGGCCCATCAGGAATCACTGCAGAGATGCTCAAAATATCTGGCAGTGTTGGCTATAGCCTAGTCACCTGTATTACGAACCAGGTGATACACGAAGGAGTCATACCCAATGACTGGTGTAGCAGCATCATAGTCAACTGCTACAAAGGTAAAGGTGACGCTTTAGATACAAATAATTACAGAGGCATCAAGCTGTTAGATCAGGTTATGAAAGTTACAGAGAGGGTCATAGCCCAACTAATTAGGGAGCGAATCAATTTAGATGAGATGCAGTTTGGGTTCGTGCCAGGTAAAAGCACTACTGATGCCTTATTTCTAGTGAGACAGTTGCAGGAGAAATACCTAGCTAAGGATAAACCTCTGTACCTGGCTTTCGTTGACATGGAGAAAGCCTTTGACAGGGTCCCCCGATCCCTTATCTGGTGGTCAATGAGGAAACTTGGAATAGAAGAATGGTTAGTGAGAGCTGTGCGAGCCATGTACAGAGATGCTGCCAGTAAGGTGAGGGTTGGAAATGAGTACAGCAATGAATTCCGGGTAGAGGTAGGGGTCCACCAAGGTTCCGTCCTCAGCCCCCTCTTATTTATCATAGTCCTCCAGGCAATCACAGAGGAGTTCAAGACAGGTTGCCCCTGGGAGCTCCTCTATGCTGATGACCTTGCCCTAATTGCGCAGTCACTATAAGAACTAGAGGAGAAGTTTCAGGTGTGGAAGCAAGGTCTAGAATTGAAGGGCCTTAGAGTCAACCTAGCTAAAACCAAAATCCTAATAAGTAGGAAGGTAGATAAAACACAAACCCCTTCAGGTAGATGGCCCTGCTCAGTATGTAGAAAAGGAGTAGGTAGTAACTCTATAAGATGTACCCGGTGCAAGCTATGGACACATAAGAGGTGCAGCAACATCAAAGGCAGGTTAACTAGCAAGTTAGTTTTTGTTTGTGGCAGATGTTCAGGTGCAATAAAGACTGTAAACAAACAGGAAACAACTTCTATCTCATTCCAGGGTGAAAAACTAGAGGTAGTCGATAGCTTCCGCTATCTGGGCGACCAAGTTAGTAGTGGGGGTGGGTGCGCTGAAAGTGTAGCTGCTAGAATAAGAATAGCCTGGGCAAAGTTTAGAGAGCTCTTACCCCTGCTGGCGACAAAGGGACTCTCACTCAGAGTAAAAGGCAGACTGTATGACGCATGCGTACGAACAACCATGCTACATGGCAGTGAAACATGGGCTGTAACTGCTGAGGACATACGTAAGCTCGCAAGGAATGAAGCCAGTATGCTCCGTTGGATGTGTAATGTCAATGTGAATACCCGTCAGAGTGTAAGTATCTTGAGAGAAAAGCTGAACATTAGAAGTATCAGTTGTGGCGTGCAAGAGAGACGATTGCGCTGGTATGGACATGTGGTGAGAATGGAGGAGGATAGCTGCGTGAAAAAGTGCCACACCCTAACAGTTGAGGGAACCCGTGGAAGAGGTAGGCCCAGGAAGACCTGGGCTGAGGTGGTGAGGCAAGACCTTCGTACATTGGGCCTCACCGAGGCGATGACTACTGACCGAGACCTTTGGAAATGTGCTGTGCGTGAGAAGACCCGGCAAGCCAAGTAAGATCGTTGTCAGTGCCCCTGGACTGGTTCTTGTGCGGGTGGCACATGAGATGCACCATTTTGAGCGTGGCCGTTGCCAGTACCGCCTGACTGGCTCCTGTAGGATTTTCGAGCAAGATCGTTGCCAGTGCCCCTGGACTGGCTTGTGCGGGTGGCACATAAAAGACACCATTTCGAGCGTGGCCGTTTTCGTGCGGGTGACACGTAAAAGCACCCACTACACTCTCTGAGTGGTTGGCGTTAGGAAGGGCATCCAGCTGTAGAAACTCTGCCAAATCAGACTGGAGCCTGGTGTTGCCATCTGGTTTCACCAGTCCTCAGTCAAATCGTCCAACCCATGCTAGCATGGAAAGCGGACGTTAAACGATGATAATGATGATGATGATGATGATGATGATGGACCTCCATAGCCATTTGTTGTATATAAAAATATCCTATTGTATTTTTATAATTAAATATTATTAGGAACTGTATAAAAAATTAAAATATTTTGCATAGGCGCAGGAGTGACTGTGTGGTAAGTAGCCTGCTTACCAACCACATGGTTCTTGGTTCAGTCCCACTGCGTGGCACCTTGGGCAAGTGTCTTCTACTATAGCCTCGGGCCGACCAAAACCTTGTGAGTGGATTTGGTAGACGGAAACTGAAAGAAGCCCGTCGGATATATGTATGTATATATATATATGTGTGTTTGTGTTTGTCCCCCCACCATCTCTTGACATCCGATGGTGGTGTGTTTACGTTCCTGTAACTTAGCGGTTTGGCAAAAAGAGACCGATAGAATAGGTACTAGGCTTACAAAGAATAAGTTCTGGGGTCGATTTGTTCAACTAAAGGTGGTGCTCCAGCATGGCCGCAGTCAAATGACTGAAACAAGTAAAAGAGTAAAAGAGTTGTAGAAATATCGATTCATTGCACATAAGTTTTATCAACAAAATCTTATTGGGCCCCCTTGTGCCATATAGACCCTGGTTGAGAACCACTGCTCTAAATGAAACCAGTAAGGGAATATAATTTAGGCTTAGTGGTAGCATTGTGTTTATTTTATTTTTGTTTTGTTTAACTCTTTAATTACCTGGTATATTTTTACCTTCAGGTTGTGTGTAAAAATAAAAGAGAAGGAAAACAACAAGCTGCACAAGCTATATTGCAGGTATGTTTTGCTGTGTTGACAATTTATTTAGAAATTATACTTAATTTTTCTTTTTCTGAACGATAAAAATTGTTTGTGTTTATTTCATTAATGAAATTTGATACGACTTTATATATAAGATAATTCATAAACTTGTTATGAACATGTTCATTGTATAAATTTCTAATGCAAAATAAATACTTCTACATCTCTATACCTTGTCAACTCTTACTTATACCTCTTAAAAGGATTAACCCTTCACCATTCACATCCTATCAAAAGTAATGCTTTTTTATTCACATTGTTTTGAATTAATTATGAATTACCTTGTAGCTATCAGATTTTGATACGGTAACTATTAATTTTTAGAATTATATTATAGGGTTGGTGTGAAAAGCCAGTTTGAACATAAACAGACAGAATATTTTGGCCGGATATGGCCAGTTTAAATGCTGAAGGGTTAATATTTTAGTTCTTTTTGAGCAAGTAGCTTTATGTGTATAGTAAAATTCAAGTCCTCATATATTCAGTTGACTTTGGAAACTATAATACAATTATTTGTACTATGTACTTGTTATTTTATGCGTATTTAATCACAAAGAAGAATACTAAATTTTAAAAATATTTTTCCAGCGTCTCCATCCACATATTACCAGTTGGGGTTCTTTATTACGGCTGTATGGTCGAATTTCATTCAAAATAATCCGTGAAAAGAAAGTAAGATATGTTTCCTTCTTGATGTTTCAAGTTTTATTTGTTATTCCATTAAATACATATTCTTCATTGTTTTATATTTTTTGTCATACGAAAGAAATCATTTCTAGACAAGCCATACTTTGTTGGCATCAACTCTGACAGCCTCATAATTCCTGTCAATTGAACTATTTACATCCGTTTGCCCTCAACAAATAGCATGTTAAAGAGTACCATAAATAATTAAACATTTCTGTTACTGAATATAGACTACTTCAAATAATAGAGGAAGAGTTAATTTGAACATCTATTTTTATATAGTAATTATTTAATGGCAATAATTAGTAAGTTAAGAATATAAAATAAATTAAGATATCAGTAAATAGAAAAAACTTTTTACTATAATTATTTAGAAAATTAGACAACTAGATAGTTTGAATCAGTGCTATTTTTCTACCACTTTTATTCCTTATTGTAAATGCTTGTTCATTTATCAGCAGGACTAATAAATATACAAGTATTGAGGATTAGAAGAAAAAAAAACTTTGTAAATGAGAAAAGCTTGCCAAGCAAATTTTATTTTTTTATAGGCAACTGCATATATCTAAAATTGGATGGTATATAATGTTTATGTTTTAGCATGAGTACATTGTTAGTTATCAAATTGATCTCCGGAGCAAGTTATCTTTGGCTGAGCTAGTTAATTAAAAGGATCTAAATTGGTATGCCATCATCCCCATTCTTTTAACATCCATTTTTCTGTTTTCTTGGGTCAAACATAATTTGTTGAGATAGATTTTCTATGGCTGGATGCCCTTCCTGTCATCAACCTTCAAATGTTTCCAAGTAAGATAATAACTCCTTGTCTTCTGGGCATGTTTTCATGGAAGACTGGAAATCTCTCTCTCTCTCTCTCTCTCTCTCTCTCTCTCTCTCTCTCTCACATACACCACTTCTTTCAGTTTATGTTTATCAGATTCACTCACGTGGTTTTGATTAACCCAATAATATTCCTTAGTCTCAACCATTCCAATGGTATTTCATGACCACTTATCCCATCTTACATTTATGAAAATATTTTCACTCTTCTCATATCAAAGTTAAATGATTGATGTTGGAAACAACATTCAGCTGTATGCCACTTACTATAATCGATTTTATTACATATTCTAATTAATAAAATTCTTTCAGATTTATTAGTAAAAGAAATTGCAGAGACAACATTTACAAAGTATATATTTCATTATCAGACTCTTGTTACTTATGAAAAATTGTATTTTTCAAATTATGTCTATAATTTCATTTTTAAAAAATCGGATTCAGCAAAATGAATTATAAGAGAATTATAAAGTATTTCCATAGCTGTCTTGTTTTGATATTGTATAGACTCCCATTTAGGATTCCTCTCTGGAATAATAACCTGTCAGAAGACTGAGTTGTCTTGTATTTATTATTTCATTCTGTCAACACTTTAGTTTCCTAAAGGATTTTTTTCTGCATTATTCTCTTTCAGGAAGAAGAGCAGAGCATTACTGAATTACAGTCTCAGGCCAAGTCCAACAAACCCAATACAGCAGTGTTAGAGAAACTCAGAGAAGAAATGCGCAAGATTAAATTACAGAGGGTCAGTATTTTGCAATTCTCGAAATATCTGGTTGTTTGATGTAATTGACAGAGTCCCCCGATCCCTTATCAAGTGGTCAATGCAGAAACTAGGGATAGATGAGTGGTTAGTGAGAGCTGTGCAAGCCATGTACAGGGATGCTGTCAGTAAGGTGAGGGTTGGCAATGAATATAGTGAAGAAATCCGGGTAGGGGTCCACCAAGGATCCTCAGGCCCCTCTTATTCATCATAGTCCTCCAGGCAATAATGGAGGAATTCAAAACAGGATGCCCCTGGGAGCTCCTGTATGCTGATGACCTTGCTCTAATAGCTGAGTCACTATCAGAACTAGAAGTTTCAGGTGTGGAAGCAAGGTTTAGAATTGAAGAGCCTTAGAGTCAGTCTTGCAAAAACTAAAGTCTTAATAAGTAGGAAGGCAGAAAAATCACAAATCCCTTCAGGTAGATGGCCCTGCTCAATCAAATGGCATCAGTAGAAACTCCATAGGATATCATTCTCATGACATTCCAATATCACCACTCCCCCCACGACATTCCCATATCATCAACTTCACTAATACATCTTAGCTACAATACTGTTGAATCTACCAACTTTTAGTGTGTGTGTGCATATACGTGCACACATACAGATCTACATACATTTGTGTATCTACATGTCTGTATATGTGTGTATATATCTGTGTATTAAAACGAGTTTTGTTTGTGAGGCAGTTTTGTAATACAGTTTTAATTTTGGTTGGTACATTGATAGTTGGCAACTGCTGTGGATTTATGTTTAATTGGTACATAGATGTTTATTATGTAGCTGTTAACTTACTACAACTACAAAAGACTCATTGACATCCATGTATTATATAGTTAATTATGCTTGACCTTTATTGGTAACTAATAGCTATTTAATAGAATTCTTCCAGTTAAATGAGTGGCTACTTTTGGATCTAAATCAGTATATCTGTTTGGAGCCGTTGGCATGAAATATATTGTAACTATCTTGTATAATATTTAAGAGTATCATTCCAGTTGTATAATAACTTTTCTGTTATATACTATAACTAGTTGTATGGTTAACTTACACGAAATGTTCAATGAAAAATTTGTTTATGTGGGCCTGTTAAAATTCAATAGCAAAAGCATGCAAGATGATTGTTTTGTTATTTGAGCAGAAAATCTGTCTCGCAGATGTCTGCAAATATGATGTAACAATCAATAGTTGTCTAAACCATTCAGAACAACTTTTTGTTGTTTAAAAACCTGAATACATTACATACATTACTAAAAATGATTTCATTAATTCTAAAAATAAAAGAATTTGCCTAATTTTGTGTAATGAAATTTAATTATGTTTTTACTTTTTGCAGGAATCCATCAAATCAAGAGGAAAGTTGCGGCTTGAATCAGCTGTCCCTGTAGGAAACGTGTCAGGATTAGACCTCTGATACTAGTCCTTTGTTTACAGATGTTTGTTAATTTATGCTATCAATGCACTTAAGATTACTCTGTTGTTTCCAATTTTAATGCTTGTAGCCAATTGTTTCTCTCTCCCTCCTCTTTCACACCCACACACATTCTATTTCTTTCACCCACCACCAACTTTGACTTGAATGTCATTCGAAGAAAAGTAATATTGAGTCAATGACTTGGTCATTTTTCCATTACTGCACTCAACTATCAATCTGATCTTCCACAAAAACACTACCCATTTCTGTCTGTCTTAGCCATAGTTGTTTGAAGTGTGATTGAACTATATGGCGTCCTCAATGTTTTTCTTATTTTTGTGGGTGGGGGTTTACTTTTGAGGAACTTCCTACATGTCATCTTTAAAAAAACAATCTCTTTACACTTTCCAGTATCTTGCACTATAGTTGTCAATTGTTTGCATAGAACTGTTTGTTATCTCAAAATCCAGCAACTGTATCTTATATGTTATTTTTTTATTGCATTTACATTTACACTGCATAACTTCAATTAGAAATGTGTTGATGTTGTGTAGCTAGCCTTCCGCTGACTGAAGAGGGACAGATGTTTGTTTTTGATAAACTTCATTATAACTCTGGACTTTTACATGGAACTTAAAATGAAAGCATTTGCAGTCGGAGGATGAAGCACAATTGTTAATCCAGCCACCACTTCCTCCTAGCTCATCTAATTCTGTGTGCTCTCATTCATATATACAGAATAAGTGGGTGAAAAAATTGTGATAACCAAGGGAGGCAAGTACTCCTTGCCCATTCCATATTCTTCTATTACTGCCTCATTTAAATATTTGGATGTTGACATTACATATACACACATGGTTAGTTTCCCATCCCTAAGCTATCATGGTTAAAGTGAAACTAGCTAAAATTGGAGTAAAGTGATGATAGCCTTTTAATAATTTATCTCTCATATATCAGTTGTTGTGTGCGTGCACGCACGCACGCACACACGCACACATTGATCAATATTTTCAGATTCATATGTGATTCTTGTTAATTTAAAATTATCTCAACTAAAGAGGAAATCCAAGATTATGGTTGAATTTTCAAAGCAGATATATTTTATGGTTTATGGTGGGCTAACTCCTTCATATGCAAGCATACATAGTGTGTGTGTGTGTGTGTGTGTGTATGTAATCTCTTTAGTAGGTACATTTGATTTTATTCTTATGGCCCCAACCACAATATAAATTGTGACTCAGATATTTGAAGAAAAAAGTTTGCATTGTTCAAAACAGTATCATGTGAAATACTTTATAGCAGGCAGTCGTTTTGTTAGATTTTAAGTAGTGTCTCTTGCTCTAGAAATTGGTGTGTGGATATGGTTCAGTTATTCCTCTCAATTTGAAATGTAATCTGAGCAGAGTTTTTTTTTTTGTTTTCATATTTTAGCTTCTTTTTATACGTTTATATTTGTCAGGAATCAGGATTTAAGTAAAAGTTTTGTCTCCTTAAATTGAATTATTCTCATCTTGAATGTCATGAAACCACTTTTCTTTGTTTTTAATAGATTATTTCATTTCTCACTACCAGAAATATCTCTGTTCTGATCCAATTTTTTTCCTTTGTTGGTTTTTTTTTACCTACTATTAAGAATGTAAAAAGCCTTAGCATTTATGTGTCTTTCCTTGGAGGAAATCTGAAATCATTTATGCTGGGATTAGTTTAGTGAAGTTACATTAGAAACCATTTATTTTATAACTATTTTCACTTCATATGAACTTGATTTTGGAGTCAGTCATCAAAAATCAAAATGCTTTTTCAAGTTGCAAGGACATTGGCTAAATTATGCATTTACTACTCTTGTTTCTCTTAGTCACTTATTTTCACTGGCAGCTGAAGGTAATTAATGCAGTGAATAAACACTGATATCATCATGATCATCATTATCATCATTATTATCAATTAAGTGGCTATTTTTTAAGTCAAGTTTAAACCCAGAAAA
This sequence comes from Octopus bimaculoides, assembly GCF_046866305.1. Classification (NCBI taxonomy): domain Eukaryota; kingdom Metazoa; phylum Mollusca; class Cephalopoda; order Octopoda; family Octopodidae; genus Octopus; species Octopus bimaculoides. The sequence continues at coordinate 99,492,295 of NC_142928.1, forward strand.
ATGAAGGTAATAAATGTGTGAACTAGTCAATTTTTAATTCACAATTACCATCATATTGTCTCTCCTTCCATTATTCCTTGGCATCTAATACTTATATTGTCTTAATATTGTCTACAGCTGCTATTTTACATGCTGAATATGAATTTAAATTCTTCTCTTATTGTTCCTTTCAGTGTTCTTATACCTCATTACAATATATTTAGCATACTGTAAAGGGACATTATCTTAAAACTCAGATTTAGAGGAAGTACACAGCTGTCATTGAAAATCCCTATTCATCAAAGTTATATTTTGTATCTATGTCAGAAATCAATATTTTTCATCTTTAAGACACTCAGGCGCTACAAATCTTCCATATATTTCTCTTTTCTTGCAATACCTTAAAAGCTGTTGTAATTCTGCTGACAACTGATCAGGTATATTTTTTGCTACAATCTCTCCCTCTCCTTACTGAAGATGAAAGACAGTAGCCAGGTATCCAGGTATGACAAGAATTTGAACTGTAATTCAAGCTCTAATTCAATGGCTCTAGGCTGTGCAATGTTCCTAGTGGATTGCCAGTGTCATCAAATAGTGTTTCTGTGATAATGATAGCAGTCTATCATCAAATGAGATCTCTCTGCAAACCTGACAGTAACATATCTGCAACAGCTGACACTAAAAGGTTTTTGTGAATATTAATGTGAAAGAATTATTTGAATTATCAGTAGCTGCAAAACAAGAACTTCTCTACATTATAATCTTCCCATTCATAGCACATTCTTTTGCGAAGCTATAATTTCTTTGTCAAAAGCTTTTTATTTCGCCTTTCCTTTACAAGAATTTATGTCATCTTTGATCTGTTTTCTAATTTCATTTATATCTTAGTTGCTATTGTAAATATCAACTTCCTTTTTCTTTTATTGATTCATGCTCTGGCTCCACCTCCTAGAGTTTTAGTTGCTTGTATCAAACCTAGTACTTTATTTGACACTTATTTTATTGATGATGTAAGGGATGAAAGATAAAATCAACCTTAGCAAAAAGTGACTAAATACCACATGGTGATTTTGTTCAACGTGCTGATTTTGATTGACCATCCCATGCCAGTGTGTGTGTACACACACACATGCACACACTCAAACACAATATTATTGAACAGTAATACTCAGTATTCAACACTGCATTTGGTGCATTCATTATTTGTGGATTAACAAAGCTACCAATAGTTTCATGTGGAAAGGGTATCCACATTTCTTCAAGCAATCCATTTCAAAATACTGGTAATCGTCTCCATTTTTGGATGGAGACAATTATCAGTGTTTTTAAAGGACAGCTTGAAAAATTGTTGATACCCTTTCCACATGAAACCATTGATAGCTTTGTTGATTCACAAATAAAGTGTGTATGTATATATGTACATCTGATGATTTTTGTATATGCATTCTGCACAGTTACTCTTCTACTAAAATATAATTCTCAAGACTGCTTAACTTCCCCAAAGTGCTGCACAGTGGGATCAAATCTGGAACTATGTGGTAGCTAAGTGAACTTAACTATATAGCCATAGTCTGTTGTTTATCTTTTCTAGTTAATTGCTTTATCAAATGTAACACTCTCTTGTAAGAAGTTTACCAGTAGCATATCTATTGTTATAATGATTTATTACAATAAGCCATGCAATGGAATTGCTTTAGTGACCAATTTGTGATGCTTTATAGTACATTATGATAACAAAATATACCAAAGATTATCACAAAAAAGACCAAAAATGAATATAACCATAAATAGTTTTAAATGGCTGGTATGATTGTTCCACAGTTAGTTTTAGTTTAAACATCTGATATCAGATCAAGTGATTTGCTAAACAAGTACAACTACATAATCAATTCACTGATTTTACTTAATTAGCACCATTGATCTGCTTCTTCTATCACTGTGTCAATATTGGAAATATAAATGAGATTTGAATGAATTTGCTGAATGAAATACACTCAAAAGTTTTTAATAAAGTGAAATTTTAAACAAAAACCTACTTGTATTTGAAGAGGTGAGATAATTTCATTAAATTAAGAATTGATTAAATTAATTTGATTGTCATGCTTAAGAGGAAAATTTTATCTTTCTTAAAGACAGTGACAGTCTCTGAAGAATAGACAATATGAACCTACTTAATAAATAGAGGCTTTTACTTATTATGTAAGTGTGGCTGTACTGAATGATGCATGAAAATAGATTCTTAATGAACTGAAAATTTCCTCTAAGCTAGATAAAGAAAACAAAAATCTAGTGGCATTTGTTAGCAATTCACAAAAAATAGAAGAATGTATTTCAATGAATTAAGATTTAACTCTTAACATCCTGTATGGCACAAATCTGCACAACATCGTATGTCTTTTTGTCAGTCCTATGGTGCCTAAAACCATCTGAAATGAACTACTCATGTTTATACTTTTGTGGCTTTTGGAAGTAATCTAATCTAGAGAAGAAAACTTTAAAGTCCCTTCCACTATCATAGAAATTCAGTGCATCTAGTCATACTTAGTTAAAAACCATGCTGTTGTCTTAGCTCCACTAATGTCTTTCAAGCAGTTTTTATTAGCCTCCTGCTCTAACATGCCTACATCTAGATTATTAACATATAAATATAAATTATGCAGGTCTTGTATATTTTTATCTGTTGCAATATGTCTGCAGGTACAATTTGAGACACCAACCTTTGTGTGCACTGCCATTAAACCAAATTGTAACCTGTACGTTTCACAAGCAGCTAAGAGAGGGAATGTTTGATGTTTCATCATTTCTGGCAGCATCGCTAAAAATTATTAGCATGATAGATTTGGATTCACTCTTTTCTTTTTTTTCATTCTTTCTATGTATTAGAACTATTTCTTCCATGAGTTATCCTTTTGCAGTCTGTTGAGGAACTGAGAAATTGGAGATTATATTGATTCAGTAGGCTTTTATTACATAACTCTACCTCATAGTTTGCTAGCCTACTTGTCATTTTCTCTACTGAGGAATCATAATTAACAATAGAAAATATAAAAACGCAGCTGTGTAGTTTGTCTAAATTACATCTTGAGCAAATTTTTTTCTTTGCAAATTTATTAATTTAATAACAAAGGCTTTCTGAAAACTGATATCTTTATTCCATTTTGAAAACTAACATCTATATTCCATTTTGTAAACTAATATCTATAGTCCCTGTCAATCTTATGTGTTGTTTTGTTTGATTTTCATTTTGTCCACCTGTAAAAGATCTGCTGGAAAATTTCATTCTGTTTCTAAACAATCTTCAAATATTTTGCTCAAAACGTAAATGTCTTTGCACTAACATTCCATCATAATATAAGATCATGAAGCTATTTGGCTTACCCTTCAGTCTGTCAACATCCTTTGCTTATGTTAAGTTGCTGTGCTACATAATTCATCTCCGTCTTCTTTTACCGTTATATCAAGTATACTATTCTCTAAGTTAGTGACAATCTGGCATATATTTCAGTATTTAATCTCATGTCTCTTCTTTATTCCACTGTCAAAAAAAAAAAAAAAAAAAAAAAAAAAAAAGGGATGGGGGGACAATGTAATGTGAATGTTAAGGATTCTTCACTGTGAGAGATTATTAGAGAGACTTTGCTTGTTGGCTCACTAGATTATTGAAGATGTTGATCAATGAATTGTCACTCTGTAATTGATAGTAGTAGAAGGTCTAGCATAATATACAATTTCAAAATATATTAACAGATCAAATAAGAGTTTAAAGTGGTTTAAATGTCAGCATTAAGTTCTTTTATATATTTAAAGCAAAACTGGGTTGTCTATTATGATCAAAATAGCACCAGAATTCTGTGTAGCAGTAGGTCAGTCATATTTCTTCATAATCCTTTGCACTATATATATATATATATATATATATATATATATATATATATATATATATAGATATATATATATATATATATACTGTTTTTGTGTCTTTTGTCTAAATTGTGTACTCTGATGCTGCCTATCAGCTGGTATTAGTCACTAAGTCCAGTTGCTGTACTTTTTCATCAATACAAATAAAAAGTAAGATATTTTGTTATCAATATTGATACAAAGAGTCAGAAAATGACCAGATAATAAAGAGCTAGTTGAAATATGTCACTGTGATATTATTAAACTCAAACAACAATGAAAATCATGCTATTCATTGGTAGAGTAATTTTTTTGTTTTTGTTTTTTAGATGTATAAATGCATCAGTCATTTTATAAGTTGTAACTGTAAAGATAAGTTGCTGCTGACAGCCTGCTGTATTCTGTTAACAGCAACTATATTCTGCCCTTTCCTGTCTGAGTTTGCCTTTGTGATAAACTAGATATCAACCTAGCTTCATTGTTGGCTGATTAGTGACCACAAAAGGCATCCATGATTCTTATACAAATATCCAAGTTTGCCAAACAAACAAAACAGTATTTTCCTCTCTTGCATTTTCTAGTATAGGAAAGTAGATGTGAAAGAAACACAAATTGCAAAATTTGCTTAGCTGAAATTACTAATATGTGTAAGTGTTAGTGAGAGTATTATTTCTAACTGATGATAAATGCTTGTCTAGCATGATCTTACAGCACTCCATGTTTACTTTTTTGAGGAGTAACATATAAACAGTCTACTGTAACTGAAATGACACACAGTAGGTACACAGCAATATCTTATGAAGTAAACTGTTTGAAAAATCATTGGAAAAAATAATTTTCTGTTGTTGATGGTAATGGTGAAGATAATAATTATGATTGATTGTGTGTGTGTTCATCATGACTAGTTTCTCTGTACAGTGTTATTTTGAAGGCAGTATTCAATACTTGTTTAGGATATAATTCACCCATACATAAGACACATCACTTTAATTGCATAGCCGAAAAATATACTTGAAATATCTGCTTAAACAAATCAATCAAATGTCTAGATTTGAAGACTTATCCAACCAATGCTAGCATGAAAAATCGGGTACTTCTCAAGTCTTGCAATCCCATGTCAGAAACATGGTGTGTGCATGCGCATGTGTGTGTGTTAATTTATGTGTGTCTGTGTGTGTGTATATATATATATATATATAGCACTCTTTACTCTCCAGCTGCTGGAAAGTTTTGTTTGTTAAATACTCTAGTATTCCATCTCTCTCTTCTCTCTCTTGCTACCACAGTAAGGACTTTTAATTACAGAATCTAATTTGCTGAAGTGAATTAATAATATAGAAACTTAAATCCTCCTGGCTGGGTGAAAATACCATTTGCACATTAAATTATTTAATATACATATTTTGTGATTTTATTTTTTGGAAGGAAGGGTTGAAGAGGGGATTGTGATGCAGTAATAACTTCCCAGCTAATCTAATCCAAACTTGGTTTTGATTATCTTACTGAAACTGCTTCACTTATAATAATCACTAATGCTATAAATCTGGGTTTTTATACTTAAGTAAAAAAAAAAAAAAAAAAATAATAATAAAGGGTGTGTAGTTATGTATCAATAGTATTTGTAAAATGTGCGTCTGCTTTGAATTTTAAGTCTTAGATTTTGGAAGACTGAGTACATAGAGTACAAACAATTTTCTACTATGGAAATATTGCTGGCCAAACCCTGCTGTCTGGTTCCGTTCAAAACCAATGAATGTTTCTTCATTGCTGACCACTTCATTAATCATTCAACTCTACCCTTTTTCTGACCAATCATTCGCTCTGAAGATCTCCAGTAAATGAGACAATCGCTCAATTAAGTTAAAGATTTTGCTAGCAAAGAAATCAACAAAAAAAATTATGTATATGTGTGACAATAACAATGAGTTCTATCTTGAATGTCTCCTCCTTTCTCTCCCCACCTCCTCTGTTTTTTTCTCTCTCTCGTCTTACACTGCTTAAAGGTTATGGAACATAACTTTTCAGTTGTAGGAGTATTCAGGAAGTTGGAGACAGTCTCCATGAAATTCAGCTGTGATCGTTACTTCTTAGCCGAACAATGCACTCTGTTTCATCATCATCACCACCGCCTCATGTTTTTACATATCACTTTGCCACATCTTTCTCTAGTGCATACTTTGAGGCGGGAATGATGAGGAAAATGAAAAGGTTTAACTTGTAGATCTTCCCATTTCACCAAATATCAGCTGGTGTATTGCGCCTGTGATAGGAGTTGTTGGAAGTTCACAGCTGACCAAGCTATTTTCTTTTTGCCAGCTCCATTCCATTGTGTATATATCTTGACTGCAGGTATTACTGTCTAAAAGATGATTCCATCATCTGAACAGATCAATGCTATATCATGGTAGTCAATATTGCACAAAATTTTTGTGCCAATTCTGGAAGTAAAAACAAAACAAAACAATATTACATATTAAAGAAACAGAATATTGAACAAATTGCTTAATAACATTTAATCCATTGTTTCATTTGTATTCTTCTGTCTATTTCCTACAGTATTCTGAGGAAAAAGAAAAAAAAAAAACCTCTAGTCGAATTAGATACCAGAAAAACTTGTTTCCGACATATATATATATATAATCAAGTCTGTTAATTCTTGCTCCAGTGTTAAGCTGTCAAATTAAAGATGATGTATTGAAGTTGTCACAATTGTGTTGATTATTTTTTTTTGTGTTGTTTTTTTTTTTGTTTTCACTATTTTATGCAGATGTATGTTTTACATGCCTGTTTATCATATTGGTTACTGTAGTGCTCCCAATAGATTTACATAATTCTATTTTATACTATTATGGAGATGCATTGCATGGGAAGTGTTTTGATCTGAGACCATATGTCAAAATTAAAATGATTGCAGTGTGGATGACATTTTAGCCATTTGGAAACACGGTGTGACTATGTTGTCAGTGACCAGGTCACAGTTGCAGGTGATGGAAATTTTGATGCCATCATCATCATCATCATTTAACACCTGCTTTCCATGCTGGCATGGGTTAGATGGTTTGACTGAAACTGGTAAGCTGGAGAATTGCACCAGGTTCCAATGGTTTTTTTGTGCCAGTTAGGTGACACTGACATTGACCACAGCTACAATTTCATTTGGCATGAGTCTTCCCAAGTATGGCATATCATCAAAGGTCTTGGTCACTTATCACGAAGCCCAATATTTAAAGGGTGCCTTTTACATGTCATTGGCACGGGTGACTGTTTTGTGACACCGGTATTGGCCACGACTATATTACATTGATCATATGACAAATAATAAATGTTTAAATAAAGTCAACAGTCTTTGTGTGTTACTGAATGGCTGATATGCATCTTCCATGCTGCAATTGTTTATTTTATACTAATCTTATTTCATTGATTTATAATTTTTATATATGATATGGTTTGAATATTAGCCTTAATCCTGACCTAGTACTGTAACTCACAGTTTAAAAATTAAGCAAATTACTTTTTATCTATTAATAAAACAAAAAATAAAGTAATAGTGTGGAATGCACTATGATTTGTTGGCGTGTGAAAGTAACCATTGTTATATGTTGTTGTTTAGCCTTCAGGTCAGCTCTGATCTTGGATTATATTACCCCAAATTTTTTTTTTTTAGCCATATTAAAAATGGGTATCATTTCAGGGAACAACTGTTGTGTGGTCTGAAAGATTTGGCTGCCATGTCTAACAAGTTGGTAGTGATTATATAAAGGCTCCCCCAGGATAATGTGTGTGTGTGTGTCATAATATATATATATATATATATATATATATATATATGTGTGTCGATAGCTTCCGCTATCTGGGCGACCAAGTTAGTAGTGGGGGTGGGTGCGCTGAAAGTGTAGCTGCTAGAATAAGAATAGCCTGGGCAAAGATTAGAGAGCTCTTACCCCTGCTGGCGACAAAGGGACTCTCACTCAGAGTAAAAGGCAGACTGTATGATGCATGCGTACGAACAGCCATGCTACATGGCAGTGAAACATGGGCTGTAACTGCTGAGGACATACGTAAGCTCGCAAAGAATGAAGCCAGTATGCTCTGTTGGATGTGTAATGTCAATGTGAATACCCGTCAGAGTGTAAGTATCTTGAGAGAAAAGCTGAACATTAGAAGCATCAGTTGTGGCGTGCAAGAGAGACGATTGCGCTGGTATGGACATGTGAGAATAGATGAGGATAGCTGCGTGAAAAAGTGTCACACCCTAACAGTTGAGGGAACCCGTGGAAGAGGTAGGCCCAGGAAGACCTGGGCTGAGGTGGTGAGGCAAGACCTTCGTACATTGGGCCTCACCGAGGCGATGACTACTGACCGAGACCTTTGGAAATGTGCTGTGCGTGAGAAGACCCGGCAAGCCAAGTAAGATCGTTGCCAGTGCCCCTGGACTGGTTCTTGTGCGGGTGGCACATGAGATGCACCATTTTGAGCGTGGCCGTTGCCAGTACCGCCTGACTGGCTCCTGTAGGATTTTCGAGCGAGATCGTTGCCAGTGCCCCTGGACTGGCTTGTGCGGGTGGCACATAAAAGACACTATTTCGTGCGGGTGACACGTAAAAGCACCCACTACACTCTCTGAGTGGTTGGCGTTAGGAAGGGCATCCAGCTGTAGAAACTCTGCCAAATTAGACTGGAGCCTGGTGTTGCCATCCGGTTTCACCAGTCCTCAGTCAAATCGTCCAACCCATGCTAGCATGGAAAGCGGACGTTAAACGATGATGATATATATATATATATATATATATATATTTGACTAACTAAACAACCATAATTGTAATCATGTAAAACATTTTTTTACCAGACATGGTAACACGAAAGCCTTAAACCAATGAGGAAACCTCTACGTGGCATCTTGTGTCCCAATTCATGTCCATATCATTTAAAGTTGTATGGTTCCCTGGTACCCACTTCTGCAGCTGTAGATACCATTATTTTGGTACATAAGTTTGCAGTAATTAATGCACAGTACTTATTTTGCCAGCACCTCAGTCTTTCACAAATTGTTACCAAGTGTCTTGTGATCTTTGATGGCACTATCAAATTAACAGTCTGTCATTAATCATTGTTGCCTCATTCACCTTCCTACCACTAAAAGTTTGATCTTTAAACCTAGTTCTGAGGCCTGTACAAAGCTGTCAACTAGAGCCAGCTGAACCCAGAACTCATGATAGGTAGAGTTGTTACTCCCTGAAATAGCTAAAACTCTACTTGCTAGCCCTAAAAATCTTAAAAAATTGAAAGATCGGAGTGGTTGGTGTTAGGAAGGGCACCCAGCTGCAAAAACCCTGCTAAAACACACACAAGTCTGCTGCATGCTCCTACCTGGCCAGCTCCTGTCAAACCGTTCACCCCATGCCAGCATGGAAGGAGGATATTAAACAATGATGATGATATTTATATTGATCCTAGAAAGATGGAATGTTTATGGCTAGAACACAAGATCAGCAGATTTTAATCTTTTGTTGTTCAGTGTTCTCTTTTACTGAACGGTATTTTACAAATGCTCTCTCATTTAAATAATGCTAACACTTATTTTGTGATTATTCATTTTCAAAGATTGAAAATGATAGTAACATCATCATCATCATCTTTTAACGTCCGCTTTCCATGCTAGCATGGGTTGAACGATTTGACTGAGGACTGGTGAACTAGGTGGCTACATCAGGCTCCAATCTGATTTGGCAGAGTTTCTACAGCTGGATGCCCTTCCTAAAGCCAACCACTCCGAGAGTGTAGTGGGTGCTTTTATGTGCCACTGGCACGAGGGCCAGTCAGGCGGTACTGGCAACGGCCACGCTCGAAATGGTGTATTTTACATGCCACCTGCACAGGAGCCAGTCCAGCGGTACTGGCAACGATTTCGCTCGAATGTCTTTTCACGTGCCACAAGCACAAGTGCCAGGAAGGCGACGTTGGTAACGATCGCGCTCAAATGGTGCTATTTACATGCCACCAGCACGGAAGCCGGACCGGTGCTCTTAGCGCTCCACTAAGTCAAAGGTGAACTATTTTGTACTTAGTCATAGAAAGTTAATAATTTATAATCCTTTCTACTATAGGCACAAAGCCTGAAATTTAGGATGGTGGTGGCTAGTTGATTACATCAACTCCAATGTTCAACAGGTCATTGACCCTGAAAGGAGAAAGGCAATATCAACTTTGGTGGAATTTGAACACACAATGTAAAGATGGGTGAAATGTTACTAAATATTTTGTCTGGTGTGCTAAGGATTCTGCTATGTATCATATGTAAGAATAGCATTTATAAAGAGATGAAAATATATGCTGAAACAACAAAACAAGATATAGCATTTGTTAAAGTTTTGTAAATAATTTTTATTCAAATAGTTATATTTACTAATTTGGATTTTAAAATAGCAAACATGACACATCATTAGTCATGTTTCTATTCAAATAACAATGTCCTACTTGATTTATAATGCCAAATGAGATTATTTTTGAAAGGATATTTAAACTGTCCACATCCAGCCAAATATCCTACCTGTTTTATGTTCAAACTGACAAAACCCAGCCTCTCACAATTACTCTACAATGTCATTCTAAGAATAAACAATCATATCATCAAAATCGCAAGGCTACAAGATAATACATGATTAATTTAAAGCAATGTGAATAAATAAGCATTACATTTGATGGAGTAAACTGACTGCTAAACAACTTCAAAATATCACTATTTGGTTTGACTTCATTACTAAGTGTGTATGCACACACATGCATATTTATATAACCCTTTAGTATTGAAACTCCCCATATCTATATAACCCTTTAGTATTGAAACTCCCCATATCTAGCTCAAATATTCTAATTATTTTATGTTCAAGCTGACCAGATCTTATTTCTCACACTATTCTACAATATCATTCTAAAGATAAACAATCACATCATTGAAATCTCAAAGTTACTGTCCTGAGGTGTCATCTGTGTACCAACTTGATGGTGGAAAACAAAAATATCTTTCTAGTGCTGCATATAAAAATGATTAACGACACTCACAAACAACAGAAGTTTTATCTATTGCACATAGTGTTTTCTGTGTTGGTCTCTGGATAAAAAATAGTAATGACAATAACATACCAGGACAGACATACTACTGGGATCTATGACATTCTAACTGGTATATATCAATCTGTGGCTGGCCCATCACAACTGGAAAATAATCATGTAATAGTCATGTTAACAAAATCTGTGTCTTCTTAACTAACATGAGAATGGAAACGTCAAGTGGTTGCCTCAACGTTCTGGAGTTACAGAGTTTGATATGGATTATACTTTTATTCTTTTACTTGTTTCAGTCATTTGACTGTGGCCATGCTGGAGCATCACCTTAAAGGGTTTTAGTTGAAGTAATCGACTCCAAGACTTATTCTTTGGGAGCCTAGTACTTATTCTATTGATCTTTTTTGCTGAACAGCTAAGTTATGGGGACATAAACACACCAGCGTCAGTTGTTAAATGATGGTGAGGGGACAAACACAGACGCACACGTATATATATATATATATATATATATATATATATATATATATATATATATATACGGTGGGCTTCTTTTAGTTTCCATCTACTAAATCTACTCACAAGGCTTTGGTCAGCCTGAGGACATAGTAGAAGACAATTGCCCAAGGTGTCTTGGGCAATTGGGATTGAACCTGGAATCGTGTGATTGGGAAGCAAGCTTCTTACCACATAGTCATGACTACATATCGAAATTTGTTGTGAAATTTTTCAAACAGGGAAGAAAAGGAGTTTCAGATAATTCACATGGGTTTACTTTTTTATGAGGAAACAGTTCCCTCATTTTCAGGAAAAAAAAAAAAAAAAAATTCTAAATGAAATTTTATACAAATACCTTTCAGATGGTGTAGATTATGATTACACTTTTTCCTTGACGACTGAGTTTTGTTCCGACTGACAGGTCGTTAGTCAATCTGGTCGTATGTCAGATTTATACTTTTCAACACTATTTTCATTCAAATGCAACTGATGCTTGAAAGCGACTGAGTGGCAGGCAGTGGATGCCCGGATTTAAGGGAGGCCTGCGTTGCCAGATGCTGCCAAACTTATTGTATGCACAGCTACCCAACGTCCGAAAATCGATTTCTTATCTATTTATTCATTTTTTTATTTCCTTATTTTTTGTGGTCGTAAGTGTGGATGGTCTTAAGTCACATAGATCGTAAGTTGAGAAGGTGTATATCAGAATTTTGAAAAAAAAAGGAAAAAAAAAATTGGTGGCGTGCAACACATACATGCTGATACACAATACATATCTACATAATTCTAAGTTTCATACCTGAAAGTTATGAGGAAACAAAGTCGAGGGTGAGGTATGAAGATATTCCAGTCACCCATCATTTTTTCAATAAGAATTTAAATATATATATTTTTTTTTTTTAAATGTATTAAGTCATTTTTAGATTTCTTTTTTGAAAAATTATTCTTGTATATTTGTTATCAGCATGTTTGAAAACGTGCATACCAAAAAGTCGGAGTTCAAATATAGAAAAAGAAAAAAAAAAAAAAAAAGAGAGAGAGAGAAAGAGAGAAAGCCGAAAGTTTAGGGAGAGGTTGCATGATCTGAAACTCAGATTCAGGCTGGAATTACTTCTAAATCAGTTCTGATCTCAGATTAAACAATATTCAAATCAGCTAGATCTTAGCTTAGACCTTGATCTTAGCCATAAGACGGGAGAAGCAAATCAACTAGATATAAGAACTAAGGTAAGGTAACTAAAGAATGCAATGAAATTTATTAAAAAAAGTTGAACTTTAACACTATTAAACTTTAATAACAACTTGGTTCCAAAAATTGCAAAAAAAGGTTTCGTCACTAAACCGCTGAATCTGTATACATTCGGTAAGATAGTCTTCGATAAAATCACATCTGGTCCCAACTTCTATAAAAAATTAATGTAAAAAGTAAAAAGCAAAATTTGTTAGATGGAAAATGAAATTGCTAGATGTTCAGTGGAAAATAACGAGCCCCTAAACTCATCCGCAGATCTAACTGGCATAGATGCCTATTACATTCTCTAAAGTACTTGTTATATTAAAACAAAATAACTAATTCGTAATATTAACTAATTTACAAACTGTATTATGGAAAGCAGTAGACACTTTTAACATGCGAAACGAAACTTTTGTAATGAGAAACATTTAGTATATCTAAAAAATTATTTGTAGTACATTTAAAGTTTAAAAAATATACTTTTATTTTTTATCGCAAAATTAAAATTAATTACGACTACTCAGAAAAAGAAAGAAAGAAAGAAAAAAATGACACTATATGTTGGCTCTTACTTCAGTTTGCCGGACTAAATTTTTAGGCAACTCAAATAAAACACGAGCTCGTGTTCTATTGCATTACACAACATAATATAATATTAACAGATACGATAACGAACTGGTAAGAATTATTACAGAAACTAATCCAATATTATGATCACTTGTTAATAAGTTTTTCTTTAACATTTTTCATTTTGTTATTATTGTGATAGTGTTATTGTTTACAATGAATGTTGTAGTCAAAACCACGTGACGTTTAAGACTAAGATTGAAAATCATTGATGGGTGATTTCAAATGAATAGTCATCTCCCAAAACAGTGCAGTTTGTAGGTGATTTGGCTACTATTTGCATCAGGTTGAGCGACTGCATAAGGGTCCCTCATTGGTTCATATTTTTTAATTGAGAAATATGTCTGATCTCTGTACTTGTTTACGCTTTTAGCCGTTCAAGGTACACATGTCAGGTGTTTCCCAAATATTTCATTCTACAGGAACAATTTTTACTGAGAAACCAAACTAAGTGGCCGCTCGACTTTGGTAAAAATATTGGCCAAAACTCCATCAAATAACAGCCTTAAAATACAGAATGATATATTGTGCAATGCAGCCTATAATATAAAAATGCAAACGGCGGACGTGAGATGGGGGAAAATCGAAATTTTTAAACGCCGATTTTTGTCAATTGTTTTTGGAAATTTTTCAGATTAACACCCGCACGATCTTCGCTAGGGTGTTAGGGTTAGGGTCTGGGTCAGGGTTAGGGTTAGGATTACGGTTACGGTTTGTGACAGAATTCCTTAACCCAAACCCTAAACCCTAACCGTAACCTTAACCCTAAACCCTAACCCTGACCCTAAAACCCTAACCCTAACACCCTAGTGAAGATCATGCGAGTGTTAATCTGAAAAATTACCTTGTTTTTTTTTTTACAGATTCGGAATCTCCGTAGCCCAAAACGTGGATTTTTGTAGAAAAAAAAAAGGGAGGGGGTGAGGTGACGGTCAGCTATGTCGCTCGAAATCAACACCCTGAACAAATTACAACACTAGAGACATAATTTGAACTATTCACCCTTCAGTTTACATTCTATCATCTCAGACAAATTGCAATTTACTTTGACAGTAGAATGGAACTTTGGAGGAGATTTCACGCTAGTTCTAGCTGATCTAGCGATCGTTTAGAAATTTGTTGGTTGTCTCGTAGTTTCCATTATTAAAATTGTTTTTTTTTAAAGAAAGAAAAATTGAGTAAAATGAAATCTAGATACAAAGTATTCTCTATGAAAAAAGGTTGTAAAAATCATTATTTTCAAGTGAGAACAAATTCTTTCGCAGTAGCTGAAAAAAGTCAGACGAAGGGAAGAAAGCCTGTTATAGGCATATTAAACGCTACACACACACACACACACACACACACACACTATATATATATATATATATATATTATAATGGGGGAGGCCGTCCCTCCGGATTTATATATTTCTGCAAACGATATATATATATATACACACACATATATAAAAGAAAATGGAGACTAGGAAGTTAATAATTGTTTATTATTAACCGCAAATGGATCATTCAGGTGTGCTTATAACGTTCGACTGGCACGAGTGCTAATCAGGCGGTACTGTCGTCAGCCAAGTCAGCAATTTTGATTTTGATTTCACTTGCCTCAATAGGTCTTTACAAGCAAGGTTTATTGTCCAATGAATGAGGGGTATTCATAATTGGGCTGGTTACACCCACTGGCATAGGCCTTGGGCTATGGTCTCACTTGGCCTGTTGGGTCTTCTCAAGCCCAGCATATCTCATATATATATATATGAGAGGTATTGGTATCCAGAAGACCCAAGATGGCAGGTAAGGCTATGTAAGTGCTACAGGAGGACCGTAGTTAGACTCTCAGTTTGATAATAATATGAGTGAGGAGTCTAATGCAGGTCTTGTGTGAGCATGTATGTATTAAATAAAATGAGACAATAAAGCCAAAGCTGTGTAGAATTTATAGGACATTTATAAAGAGGAAGGTAGTCTTACAGCTGTTTCTGAGATGTTAGCGATATCCCTTCATCAGAGATGATATGAGAGAGTTAACTAGAAGGAAGTAGAGTTTAATATAAGGAGTTATTTTGGAAAAGGATGGATATAGGAAGTATAAAGGGAAATAAAAGAATAAAAATAGAAGTAAAAATATATGTAGGATATTACAGTTGCTGTTCCATTATCCAAGGATAGATTCCAATAGTTCATATTTTGTTATTACAAAATATGAACTATCGTAATCTACATACCATGGTGAAGAAGCATTTCTACCCATTCTACACAGCACTTTCCTTGGATAATGGAACTGCAACTGTAACATCCTACATATATTTTCACTTCTATTTTTATTCTTTTATTTACCTTTATACTTCCTACATCCATCCTTTTCCAAAATAACTCCTTATATTGGACTCTACTGTTTTCCTCTAGTTAACTCTCTCATATCGTCTCTGATGAAGGGATATCCCTAATATCCCAGAAACAGCTGTAAGACTACCTTTCTCTTTATAAATGGCCTATAAATTCCACACAGCTTGGGCTTTGTTGTCTCATTTTATTATTATTATTATTATATATATATATATATATATATATATATATATATATATAATAAGACAACAGAGCCAAGGCTGTGTGGAATTTATAGGTCATTTATATATATATATATATATATATTACACGAAAAAGGTGTAATTAATGTTAAAGCAGATAAAGTATTGTACGACCATTAGTGCACTGATGCGAGTTAAGACTTTAAAAATTCCACTGTAATTTTGAATCAGACAATTTAATTTGTATTGCTTTATTTACATATTTTTCCAGGAATTGTGAACAGAACCTTGGATGAGTTATCTCCCCTGCCATTGTATTGAGTCAACTATAAACTATTTTCTGTAACCTAATCTTGCACTGAGATACTTATATTACAACACGTTAGATCTTTTACTATCTTGAGAAAACTAAAGATTATAAAGTGCAGCTAATGTTGCTATAACAACCTATATATTTCATGTTAAATTTTATTGTATTACAGTAAATGTTATATACACTAAGGTAGCTTTTAACGCTACTTAACTCTTTATTAGTTGTCTCCTTTCTTGCTATTTTCCTTGCTTATTTCTTGAGCCCTCTTCTGATGGTGTCGTTAGCCTGACATTAACCTTCTCCATCTGTTGTGGCTGCATGACATATCTTGGCTTCTAATTTCCTTTCCCCCCGCCACACTTCCTTGAAGGGTGATCTTTGTAAGGGCATCTGGATTTTGTAGTATGATCATAACATCATGGCTGTGACCGAGTAACCTGTCTTTTCTTTTCTTCCTTGTTGTGAGAAGGTCTTCTTAAGGGCTGATGTGATGCTAGATAGTTTGCAGACTTGCTAATTTGTGATGTGCTTCAAATACAAGATGCCAAGATGTGCCTATATCTTTGCAGTCCTTGACTCAATGCATCCTTGTGAAACCGTCCAACGCATACCAGCATGGAACATGGACATTAAATGATGATGATGGTGGGCTGTCTAGTAAGTAGCTTGCTTATGAACCACATGGTTCTGGGTTCAGTCCCACTGCGTGGCACCTTAGGCAAGTGTCTTCTACTATAGCCTCGGTCCGACCAAAGCCTTGTGAGTGGATTTGGTAGACGGAAACTGAAAGAAGCCCGTCGTATATATGGATATATATGTATATGCTTGTGTGTCTGTGTTTGTCCTCCCAACATCACTTGACAAACGATGCTGGTGTGTTTACGTCCCCGTAACTTAGCGGTTCTGCAAAAAGAGACCGATAGAATAAGTACTAGGCTTCCAAAGAATAAGTCCTGGGGTCGATTTGCTCGACTAAAGGTGGTGCTCCAGCATGGCCGCAATCAAATGACTGAAACAAATAAATGAGTCAAAGAGTATATATGTGCTTATAAATGTCTGTGTGTGTCTAACTTTTATCTTTTACTTGTTTCAGTCATTAGACTGTGGCCTTGCTTGAGCACAGCCTTGAAGAATTTTTAGTTGAATGTATCACCCCCAGTATTTATTTTGTAAAGTCTGGCACTTATTCTATCCATCTCTTTTGCCAAACTGCTAAATTCTGGACACATAAACACACCAGTACTAGTTGTCAACACAAAGACAGAAACATTTATATTTTATAGGCGCAGGAGTGGCTATGTGGTAAGTAGCTTGCTTACCAGCCACATGGTTCTGGGTTTAGTCCCACTGCGTGGCACCTTGGGTAAGTGTCTTCTACTGTAGCCTCGGGGCGACCAAAGCCTTGTGAGTGGATTTGGTAGACGGAAACTGAAAGAAGCCCGTCGTATATATGTATATATATATATATATATATATATATATATATCTATATGTGTGTTTGTGTCTGTGTTTGTCCCTCTAGCATTGCTTGACAACCGATGCTGGTGTGTTTACGTCCCCATAACTTAGCGGTTCAGCAAAAAGAGACCGATAGAATAAGTACTAGGCTTACAAAGAATAAGTCCTGGGGTCGAATTTCTCAACTACAAAGGTGGTGCTCCAGCATGGCCGCAGTCAAATGACTGAAACAAGTAAAAGAGTAAAAAAGAGAGTATATATACACATGGTCCGATCAATAACTATCCAGACTGTTGCCATAGTAACGAAGCTAAAGCAGGCAGAGTCAAGCTGCTTGACATAGATTGACATTGAACTCTGCTGTGCATCTGCACTAAGTTTTAACATTCTAACTCACTTCTCCTGTTTACAGCAGTGCTTGGAAGGAAGGTGTGTAGTGTGTAATCGTCGCATTGACCATGACAGAGAAAGTTGAGCAGAGAATCTGCATCAAATTTTGCCAAAAGCTTGGTGATACCTGCTCAGAGGCCTACACAAAGTTTTCAAAAAGTTTTACATTGTTCTCAACACAATCAAGGAGATCTTGTGCAACTGAAACCCTAGTGTCTCTTTGGTCAGCTAAAAGCAGTTTTGGCACAAACTTGGCAGACACGTGTGTCTTACCTAAATCTTCAGTGATAATAGACTGAACTGTAACTAATCTGCACATCCTCCGATAACTCACAGATGGTGTTTTCCCCTCACATCTGCACATACATCTGCAATGTTTTTCTCAATTCTGCTGGTTGCGGGTCTCCCAGAACGTTTGTTAATATCGACATTTTTTTAGCTATCTTGGAAACGTCTGAATCGCACATACACTTGTGTGAGGTTCATACACTCCTCTCCACACACTTTCTGCAACTTTGTGTAGGCCTCTGAGCAGGTAAAGCCATGACAACTTTCCCTATCATGGTCAATGGAACGATCACATGCTACACACCTTCCTTCCAAGCAGTGCTATAAACAGTGAAAGTGAGGTAGAATGTTAAAACTTAGTGCACATGCATAGCAGAGTTCAAGGTCAAACTTTGCCAAGCGGCTTTACTCTATGTGCTTTAGCTTCGTTACTATGACAACAGTGCGGATACTTATTGATCAGACCTCATATATAAGGCAGGCTTGTTTCAATTTCCATCTACCAAATCCACTCACAAGACTTTGGTCAGAAAACACTTGCTCAAAGTGCCATGTGGTTGGGAAGCAAACTTATCATACAGCCACACCTGCACTTATATACATATATAATTAATTATATGTATCTGTGTGTGTATATGAATTAGTGCACCCTTGGTTTGACATCACGTGATGATTGTAAATGAATGTCACAGTCATACAGTGGTGTCCTTCATTTTCAATCTTTCATAAAAATGTCTGATTATGGGAAAAAGTTACCTTACTTGGGAACAGGTGAGGGTTGGTGACAGGAGAAGCATTGGGCTGTGAAAAATATACCTTGTCAATTTTCCTCTGAGCCATGCTTGCATGCAAAAGTGGACATTAAAAATGGTGATGATGAGGATGCTGTAGCTGATAATAAATAACCTTTTTTTTTTTTTAAATACTTGTTTTTTCTCTCTTTTTCAGAGCTTTTCCGAAATGGCTGACATTGATGAGAAAGAACTAAATTCATTAGTTCTTCCCTGTCTGTTGCCTACTGCTACATTAGAAGTAAAGAAAATGGCATTGGATGTTGGTGTTTCATACTCTGAACATGAAGTTGGTAAAAAAGTCTTGTCAAAATCAGAAACGTTAAAAAACTTAATGGTGTTAACTGCAGATATTCATTATGAAGTTTCAAAACAAGCAATTACTATTTTAATTAACATTCTTGCTGATACTGATATTGCTGAAAAGTTCCTGAAACTCCAAGAAGCTGAAGCCTTTGGATTGAAAGCTTTTGATAAAATTACTGACAGGGAATTTGGGCTTGCTGACATGATGTGTATGTTACTTTCTAATGTGAGCCGAACTGAGCAATGTGCTGCCATTATAACTAAATGGTTTCCTGAAGACAAAATTAATAGTGTTGTTGAGAAAATAGTTTCAGCCTTGGTTAAACTAAATTATAACAAAGAAGGCTGTTGTTTGCATCATTTATCTCTTGTGTTGTGCAACTTGTCACAAGTTTCTCAAATTCGTGGAATATTACTTGACAAAGAAAGGCAGCTGATTACCAAACTCATCCCGTTCCTGTCTTTTGAGAAATCCTCAATCAGAAGGAAAGGCTGTGCTGGTGTTATAAAGAATTGTTGCTTTGATACAAGTAAGTTACATTTTTTTGTTGGATGAAGTTACTATATTTTGTTTCTTGTCATTATTGTCATCATGGCTGTATGCCACTATATAAAAAAGTAATGTTACAATGCAATCTGAGTTCAGTCCCACTGCAAGGCACCTTGGGCAAGTGTCTTTTACTATAGCCTTATGCTGACCAAAGACTTGTGAGTGGATTTGGTAGATGGAAACTGAAAGAAGCTTGTTGCACGCCCCCCCCCCCCCCCACACACAGAGCATCATCATCATCACATATATATGTATGTGTTTATTTATGTGTGTGTGTGTGTTTGTCTCGCATAACTACTTGACAACTGATGTTGGTATGTTTATATCCCCATAACTTAGCAGTTTGGCAAAAGAGACCAATAGAATAAGTACGAGGCTTACAGAGAATAAGTCCTAGGGTCGATTTCTTTGACTAAAACCGTTTAAGGCGGTGCTCCAGCATGGCCACAGTCAATTGCCTGAAACAAATAAAAGAATACGCATATACACAGACATATACATGCAGAAACATGCATATATACTTCTAGAGCCCATAATTAAAACTATAGAACAATCTTGTTTCCTTCTGGCCATCATCTGTAAGTTAAATACAGGAAGTGATTGTGTTATCTATGGTAGATAAAGTATTGCACAGGTGCAATTGAGGAAGACAGTCTCTCTATGATGCTGTCTGGACTTGCAATGAATCTCATATTACTTTTGTTTGAGGAAATGTGAAGGGTATATAATTGACTTACAAGATCAGAAACATTTAACCTGACACATAGCTTCTTTATAGACAACCTGAGGATTATATACAGAATGATATGAAGAATCTTCATCTGGTTTTGACAATCCCAAAGGATAAAGCAGTGGAATTTGTTCATATCTAATTATAAACCAAAGGAAATTACAAGCCACTATTATAACATCTTTATTAATTGTCAGACTATTTATCTGATATCCTATGAGGATTGATCAAAAGATATCCTGTAATGTCATTTGTGACAAGGTAAGTATAACCAATGAAAATGTTGAATGAAAACATGACTCACAGTGTTTTCTCCATGCAAAACATCAGTGGCCCACAATGTATTTGCTATACCAGTACTCAGATCAATATTTGAGCTTTGATTGGATGTTAAATGAGACCCAAGCCTTTAATATGAAAAACCTGGAGACTACTATCCACCACCAGAAATGTTCACATAAATAATGTTATTGACCTCTGGAGGGTCTTTCCTAGACTCCCATTGTATGTGTGTGTGTGTGTGTGTGTGTTCATGTATGTGTGTGCAGTGTATATATGTGTATGCATGTGTGTGTGTGTTTGTGTTGGGTTTGTGTGTGTAAATAATAAAGATGGCTTATTTGCAATTTACAACCGAAAGGCAGAACTACAGACGTCAATAAAGTGACTATCGGTACTAGTTAGCACCAGCATTGCTAGAAATAAGGGTGGGATGATGTTTTGAGCTCTGTATCAGTTACTTCCCTTTATGCCTTATCGACATTACTCACTTCACTTTTTGCCCACTTCCAAAGTCGAGAAAAGTATCAGGTAAAGTACTGGGATGGATAAAACCCTTAAAGGCAATATCCCAGCATAGCTGGAACCAATGAAAGAATCTATTTTCCACGTTGGTACAGGTTGATTTGTGGCAATTGTACAACATATTATTAGTCTTCTTCTTTCTATATCAATGCATCTTTGGAGCTCAACATCAAGGGATTTGATCTTGTCCCGTCCCATTTCTGTGTAAACCTTATCTTAGGTCGCAAGCCAACATTTTATTCTCATTTCAGGTTGCCACGATTGGTTAATAAGTAGCATGGTTGACATTTTGCCTTATCTACTCTTACCTCTTGCTGGTCCGGAAGAATTTGATGATGAAGACAATGCCAGCTTACCACTGGATCTCCAGTACCTTTCACCTGACAAAACTCGGGAAATTGACCCAGAAATACGAAGAACATTGATCGATGCAGTTTTTCAGGTTTGACTTAATTGCTTGCTTTCTCTAATATATCTGATTCCATTTATTGTCTCTTATATGTCTACAATGCAGTCTCATATCACTCCACTGCTCTCCTTAATATGTTACCATTGCCGTCTTTATGCTGTCCTTTTGCTGTTTCTGTTACCATTATTGTATCTCTGTGGAGGCGCAATGGCTCAGTGGTTAGGGCAGTGGGCTCGCGGTCAAAGGATCGCGGTTTCGATTCCCAGACCAGGCGTTGTGATTGTTTATCGAGCGAAAACACCTAAAGCTCCACGAGGCTCCAGCAGGGGATGGTGGCGAACCCTGCTGTACTCTTCCACCACAACTTTCTCTCACTCTTACTTCCTGTTTCTGTTGTGCCTGTAATTCAATAGGATCAGCTTTGTCACACTGTGTCACGCTGAATATCCCCGAGAACTACATTAAAGGTACACGTGTCTGTGGAGTGCTCAGCCACTTGCATGTTAATTTCACGAGCAGGCTGTTCCGTTGATTGGATCAACTGGAACCCGTGACGTCGTAAGCGACGGAGTGTCAACAACAACATATTGTATCTCTACTTTGTCCCTATTTGTGGGTTTCTAATCTCTGTTGCATGTACCCCATGTTGAGATCATTGGTCATGGTATCATCATCATTAGCAGCAGCAGCAGCAGCAACATCATCATCATTAACATTTAAGGTCTTGTTTTTCATGCTGGCTTGGATTGGACGGCTTGACAGGAACTGGTAAGGCTAGGGGGCTGCACCAGGTTCCATAGTCTGTTTTGGTTTGGTTTCTATAGCTGGATGCCCTTCCTAATGCCAACCACTTCACAGAGTGTACTGGGTGCTTTTTATGTGGCACCAGCACGAGTGCTTTTTAGGTGGCACCAGCACTCACACTAGTGCTTTATATGTGGCACCTTGATGTTAGAATCCCAGTTCTGTTGTGGTGGGCAGGTCTTCTCGAGTACAGCAATGTGCCACATGGCTTAGTTCTCTGTCATCTCTTTCGTAAGGTACATTTCATTTTTCCTTACTTCATTCATTGGGTTGTGGCTATGTTGGGACACCTCCTTAAAGTATGCAGCCAAACAAATTAACTCCAATACATATCTATTTTAAGTCTGGTATTTATTCTATCAGCCGCTTTCACCAAACTGTTAAGTTACGAGGATGTAAACAAACCAACATTGGTTGTCTAGTAGTGGTGTGGGGAACAAGCACAAAGACACACACACATAAAATATAGGTGCAAGAGTGGCTGTGTGGTAAGAAGCTTGTTTCCCAACCATATGGTTCCGGGTTCAGTCCCACTGTGTGGCAAGTTTCTTCTACTATAGCCTGAGCCCGACCAAAGCCTTGTGAGTGGATTTGGTAGATGGAAATTGAAAGAAACCTGTCATATATTTATGCATATATTTATATGTGTATCTGTGTTTATCCTCTACCTTACGGCTTGACAACTGGTTTTGGTGTGTTTAACTCACTGTAACTTTGCAGTTTGGGAAAAGAGACCGATAGAATAAGTGTCAGGCTTTAAAAAAAAATAAGTACTCGTGTTAATTTAACTAAAAAATTCTTCAAGGTGGTGCTCCAACATGGCCACAGTCAAATGACTGAAACAAGTACAAGATATATATATATATATATATATATATATATATATATATATATATATATGTACACACACACATGCACACAATGGGCTTCCACACAATTTCCATTTGCCAAATATTCTCCCAAAACATTGGTTGACCTGGGGCTACAGTAGGAGACATTTACTCAAGGTACAAGGCAGTGAGACAGAATTTTAAACCACATGGCTGCAAAGTGAGCTTTTTAACCAACAGCTGTCAGATAAAGTATTTGTTTGGCTGTTTCTATTGCTAATCCCAGCTCAATCAGAACCCATACTGGGGTTTTCTACAATAAATAGCAACAAAAAACAACAGTGATTGTGTCTCTATGTGGTCAATCATCCAGCAAGAAATAACTGAAAAATCTCTCTTAATTCAAACTCACCATGTTAAAAAGGAAATGACAGATGGATTAGTCTAGATTAGTGCTCTGCAGCTGGTATACCATGGCACACTGATGTGCCACAAGATGATGTTAAGTGTGCCACAGTGTGACCTGAATATAATTTTTTCCCCTATACTTTTAGTTATATTTTAAATTCAAGGGAACCCTGAATTTTGAAAAGAATATAAGTGTTGTTGTTGTTGTTGTTGGCACTCCGTCGCTTACGACGTCGAGGGTTCCAGTTGATCTGATCTACGGAACAGCCTGCTCGTGAAATTAACATGCAACTGGCTGAGCACTCCACAGACACGTGTACCCTTAATGTAGTTCTCGGAGATATTCAGTGTGACAAGGCTGACCCTTTGAATTACAGGCACAACAGAAACAGGAAGTAAGAGTGAGAGAAAGTTGTGGTGAAAGAGTACAGCAGGATTCGCCACCATCCCCTGCTGGAGCCTTGTGGAGCTTTAGGTGTTTTTGCTCGATAAACACTCACAACGCCTGGTCTGGGAATCGAAACCGCGATCCTATGACCGCGAGTCCACTGCCCTAACCACTGGGCCATTGCGCCTCCACAATGTAAGTGTACCACAAGTGAAAAAGGGTTGTGGAGCACTGGTTTAGAGGCCCTTAAAAAGAAGATAAGATTATCATAGCTAGAATGTTTTTGATCCCAGTTCAGCTTGTTCAGAGTTGAGCTGAGGATAAATAACAACAACAAATACTATATGTAGATATAGTTATTGTTGTTACATAGTTATTGTATATTTGAAGTAAATCCAACCCATGGCTGTTTAGTGAAACATTTTACCGTCAGTGTTTAATAAAAGGAGCAGTGCTCAAAGCTGTCTCAAAAAACTCCTAAAAGGGAGACAACTGTAACACGATTAGTGTGATTAACGTTCAGCTTGCTCATAGGTAGATGTAGAGAAGGCTTGTATAGAGGTAAAAAAAAGAGGTTAAGTTACCTTCTCGAGTCATACTGATTCATAAGGGCCGGTTTCACGGCATATATATTCCCCACCTGGACAGGACGCTGATCTTGCAGGATTACTCATTTTTGCCAGCTGAGTGGACTGGAGCAATGTTAAATGAATTGTTTCGCTCAAAAGCACGTGGTGCCCAGTACAGGAACCGAAACCACAATCTTATGATCATGAGTTCAACACCCTAATCAATAAGCCACACGCCTCCACTAGAATGTAGAGGTGGGTTGCTCAAGAGCAGTGGTTCTCAGCTGGGGTCTGTGTGGCTCTTGGAAGTTCATATAAGATTTTGCTGTTAAAGTTTGTGCAGTGAAGTGAATTGCTTATACTTCCACAATAAACAAAATATCAAAATAATTTTTCAGTACAATTTGTAATAACATTTAATTATAAAAATACTGTGGGATCTTTTTTTGTATACATTGAATGGCTATGGAGGTCCAGGAGAGTAAAATAGGCAAAAAAAAAAATGGTTGAGAATCATTGCTCAAGAAGGTTGAAGTTTGAAAGGAAGGAATCAAAGTAACATGATTTGAAATTTAACTGAAGAACGAGATGCAGTGGGAAGTAATGGGCATATATAGAGCCACCAGAACACATGCATTGAGGCTGTTATACTTAGATGTGGACAGAAAGCCTGTCATAAGTCCTAAAATTCATAAGGTTGGAGTTTAACTTAGTTTCTGTGGTGTATAAGTGACTGAGATTACAGCCCCCCTCCCTCCCTGGATGGGATGCCAGTCTGTCATAAAGTTAACTTCTCAGGTATTGCTGGAAATCATTTACATCTTAGTGGACTGGAGCAGCATGAAATAAAATGTTTTGCTCAAAAACATAGCATACGCTCATTTCAGGAATTGAAACCTCAATGTTATGATTGTGAGTGCAACACCCTAACCACTAGGCCACATACCTTCACTAGGCCCTTATAGTTGTAGTAAAGAAAGAGATTTTAGAGGATTTGCAAGAAAAACTGAAATGATATAGCATTAGGTTTGGCTGGGTGTTGGCAGTGGTTGTTTGTTAGTTGAGTTTTGTTCAGTGTCTTTTCCATTAAGCTAAGATAAATGTGTATTTATCAGGGCCCATGATATGATTCCTAATTTTATGTAAATTAGATATTTAAAGAGGAATGTGGCAAATGATAACAATGATATAAAAGTAAAAACTCAATCCACTGATCCTACATGGATAGATAACTGAACAATGTAGGAGAGACAGCATATATAGCAACTTCAAGAGTTCACTAGAAGTTAGACGAGGTTAGAATGGATGATTTAAGTTTAAGAGGTCATAAAACAAATCTTACCTAAACTGTACAAAATTGAAGAACAGAAGTTTTTGCATTATTTAAACAGTATATTCACTGGAAAATTACTCAGAGATGTCAGCTATATTACAAAAATGAAAAAAATAATAATAGTGGTATCATTTGATGTAGAGAACATAAAAAAATAGTTAATTAAAAATAATTTTGCAGTGAAAAAGGTAACATAAACTCAATGTTGAATATTGTTTTAATTATTTTGGCTAGTAGGGGAGATAAGTTTGGAATGTTTTGATGTTATTAGACCTCTTCAGCAAAGCACAGACTTCACCATGCTTACCAAAGTAATAACTGAATCTCTAAGTGGATGTACAATTACACATGAAAATTAGCATATCAAAAAATAACTCTGAAAAAATTACCCAGAGATGTCATCCTGATGAACAAACTTTTTTAAATAGCTTTTTGATGCTTACATCTATAAAAATATATTAATAGTAACTAAACTCTAAGCAGCATAGATTTCCAGAGTGTTTTCTACCTCTGAATGAGTGTTGATGATTTATTATTAGCTGTAGCATTATGGTATTAAGTAAATGGTAAATCTACTCTTAGAGAGAAAGATGTTAGTTCAGTGCAAGCAACATTCAATAATAAACTGCCATTTATGTTCTACAGCTAAATGTAGAGAAGCATGTGTCCTGCTTGGGAAGTGAACTTCTTAACAAATACAGCCATGCCTGTCCCTATACACAGCCTGTAATTCAAAGACTCAGCCTTACCATATTGTGGCATACTGGTTTGGTCTGACACCTATGATCAGCGTACACATGTCTATAGAATACTCAGTAACATACATGTATATTGCAAGATTTGGACAACTGGGTCGATGGAGGGTCTGCTTTAGCCCCAATTTTTACAAATTTGCAGGCTTTATACCAAGGCTTTAAAAAATATTCTTTATTAATGTTTTTATTTGTGTTATTATTGTTTTTATTATTTGTTAAGGTAGCGAGCTGGCAGAATTGTTAGTATGCTGGGCAAAAATGCTGAGTGGCACTTTGTCCATCTTTATGTTCTGAGTTCAAATTCTGCTGAGGTCAGTTTTGCCTGTCATCTTTTCAGGGTTGATAAAAAATAAGTGCCATTTGACTACTGGAGTTGATGTAATTGACGTACCCACTTCTGTGAACTTGCTGACCTTGTGCCAACATCTGAAACTGTTATTAAATAAATTGTTTTAATTTTTCACTTACGTGATTTAAGTTAAAATAAGTATGTGTGTATACCATGTGTATGTATATATATATATATATATATATATATATATATATATATATATATATATAAATTCAAAAGAGTGGTACAACAAGGCACCGATATTTTTGCTGGAAATTAATACATTTGTATTGAAATATTTTTCATTGATATATATATATATATATATATATATATATATATATGTATGTATGTATGTATGTATGCATGTGTGTGTGTGTGTGTATGTGTATGTATATATATTTACATACATGTATGTATGTATATATACATGTATATGTGTATATATATGTATATGTGTGTATATATACACACACATGCACATGATTTACACACACATGTATGTATATATATGATATATATATATATATGTGTGTGTGTGTGTGTGTGTGTGTGTGTGTGTGTGTGTGTGTGTGTGTGTGTACACACACATAAGTTTTATTGTACATTAGAGTGAGGGAAAGAAAATGTGTGTGCATGCGTGAATGTGTGTATATATGTATCTAACTTTTGGCATTAAATGTAATGTTTACTTTGGAATTATGCAAAAAAATTTAGTTGGAAAATACCAAGAAAACATGAAGTTGGCATTTCCTTTATTCTCTGCTTCCTGATGAAAAGAGACATTTAGAGAAAGAGAATGAGAGATTTGGAGGAGTTGGGGTGATGATGAAGAAGTCTTTTACAGTTATTTTAATGGGAAATATTAAAAAAACCCCAAAAAAACAGAAGGGACAACATTGTTGGTACAGTTTGGTTAATTAGTCTTTTGGAGATGGTTTAGCAGGAGGAAGAAAAACAAGAAAACAAAAACAAATGATAACAAATTACAAAGAAAGTAGAACATAATTTGAAATAAAATTCTTCAAAGTTCTACAGTTGGCTAGTGGTGGTGCCATGAATTAAAAAAAAGTGAAAATAATTTTGAGAAGAAAAATAAAAATAATGTGAAAAATGATTATAGGTACAGGTGTGGCTGTGTGGTAAGAAGCTTGCTTCCCAGTCACATGGTTCTGGGTTCAGTTCCATTGTGTGGCACATTGGGCTAGTGTCTTCTACTATAGCCTCGGGCTGACCAAAACCATGTGAGTGGATTTGGTACATGGAAACTGAAAGAAGCCCATTGTATGTATGTGTTTGTGTGTATGTCTTTCAGTTTTGAAAATAAGGAATAATTTAGTAAAATAATGTTGTCATTATTAAGCTGCTTGACAACCAGTCTTGGTGTGTTTTCATCCCTGTAACTTAGTGGTTTGGCAAAGGGGTTTGATAGAATAAGTACCAGGCTTCAAAAAAAAAGTTTTGTTGCTCTTCTGATTAAGTCATCCACTACTCTCCTATTATGCTTAGCTCACTTGGCAACAGGTGGGGGTTGGCGGCAGGAAGGGCATCTGGCTGTAGAAAACTTGCCACACGAATAGCGCTGTGCATATGTATATTCACCCTTTTGTTACCATATTTCTGTTGAAATACACTGCCTTTGTTTCAATTAATTTTGAAAATGATGAATAATTTAGTAAAATAATATTGTCATTATTAAGCTGGTGTTTGAAACATGAACTAACATGAAATTTTGATGGAAGGTTTTTGTTTGGATCATTTTAAAATTAGGAAGTTTGTATCATAGAGTCAGGGGTGGCCTCAGCCTGGTTGGTATCAAAAGGGTTAATTATAACAATTATTTCTAATTTTTGCACAAGGAAAGGGACAAGATGGAATTTGAACTTGGAATGTAATGAACCGGAAGAAATATTATCTAGCATTTTGTCTGACATGCTAACAACTCTGCCAGCTTGTCACCTAAGGTTAATAATAAAGCCTGAAATTTTGTGGGAGGGCACTAGTTGATTACATCAATATTTTACTGGTATTTATTGTTTTAGTACTCAATTTAGTCGATATTTTACATCGATTACATCGCTGTTTTACTGGTACTTAATTTATTGACCCTGAAAGGATGAAAGGCAAAGTTGACCTTGATGGAATTTGAACTCAGAGCACAATGATGGACAAAATGCCGCTAAGCATTTTGCCTGGTGTGCTAATGATTCTGCCAGCTTACCACCTAGGGTTAATAATAATGATTTCTAATACTGACGCAAGTTCACACATTTTCTGGCAGAGATTACTTAATTAAATCAACACCATTATTTAGCTATAGTAAAATACACTTGTCCAGGATGTTGCACTCCAGAACTGAACCCAAATCCATGCAGCTGAGAAGCAAACGTCTTAACCACATAGCTATGTCTGTGCCTTAGTATTAATGGATTAAAATTAGATGATATCTGTGAGTATCATTTTAACATTTGCTTCCATGCCTCAAGAAACTAATTATCCATGATTTAAAACTTGAAAATAAATTTGTTAAAAGAAAAATCATCACCATTCATCATCATCATTTAAAGTCTGTGTTTCATGTTGGCCTGGGTTGAACAGTTTAACCTGATCCAGTGAGCCACAAGGCTGCGTTGTGATCTGTGTCAGCTTTGACATGCTTTCTATGGCTGGATGCTCTTCCTCATGCTAATCACTTTACAATGTATACTGGGTGCTTTTTTATGCCACTGGCACTTGTAGGGTTGCCAAATGATTTGCAAGATAGGAAATAACAAGAAAAGAGATAAAGGCAGGAAAGGAAAAACCTTTGTAACTAAGTGGGGCGTGGGATTATTTGAGAGGGCAGAGAGGTGGTTTTTTTGTCAGAAACAAGCAGGGACCAGCAGAGGATACAAGTGGCAATTAATAAAGCTTAAACTTTTTTTCTCAAACATCTTTGAATAATGTGGACTAATATTTATGCTTCTCTTTCAGTTGTGTGCCACACAAGCTGGACGGACCTATATCAAAGAAAAGAACACTTATATTATCATGCGGGAACTACATAAATGGGAAACTGACAAAGCTAATGACATAGCCATCCAAAACCTTATTGACATTCTCATTGGAGATGAACCAGCAAAAGAACATGAAGATCTTAGCAAAGTGGTTATTCCTGAGAATCTGGAGAAACAATTTTCGAAAGAAGATGAAGAAGATCTTAAAATGATATCTGATGACTCTTAAAAATATTTTGAAATTTTCAGATTAAGTTTACTCCATCACTTCTATTGATTACATGGTTATCTGTTCAAGCTTACTACTGCTAAAATATGTTGTAACCCCTGTCAACAAGACTCCTGACTGTGTTTATTTACTTCAGTGTCTTCTTGATAGCGGGGATCACAGCAATTTTATTACTGAATGGTGAATAACTTTTAGTATTTAAACTAGCCATATCCAACCTAAATATTCTTCCTGTTCTATCTTCAAACCAGTCAGATCTGGTCTTTCACACCTACTGAAAATCAGCAATCACATCATGAAAATCTTGAAGCTATGAGATAATGCATGATTGATTCAAAACAATGTGAATAAATAAAAGGCGGTGAGCTGGCAGAAACGTTAGCATGCCGGGCGAAATGCTTAGTGGTATTTCGCCTGTCTTTACGTTCTGAGTTCAAATTCTGCCAAGGTCGACTTTGCCTTTCATCCTTTCAGGGTCGATAAATTAAGCACCAGTTGCGTACTGGGGTCGATCTAATCAACTGGTCCCTTTCCAAAAATTTCAGGCCTTGTGCCTAGAGTAGAAAAGAATAATGTGAATAAATAACCATTACATTTCAGAAAGTAAGCTGAATGCTAAAGAGTTAATTGTTCATATGCTTATATAAAGGATTTATTTTATGTGTGTGTGTGTGTATACATACATGAGTGTATATATGTATATATTTATATGTGTGTTTATATATCTTTATTAATGGTAAGGCTTATAAGCTTACAAAGTGCCTTTGTTTTGTTAGCTATAGATTTTTCAAAGCTGATAGGATAACAGTATCTGGTGAAACGAAGTCACTAGGCAAGACAAGGTCCCAAACACAGAGGTCCTCTCTCAAGCTGATCTGTCAAGCACTTAACACATTGCTGAGGAGAATACAAGTCAGAGTAAGCCACTTTATTCAAATGCCTGATACACAACTTCCCAAGAGACTATCTTACAGTGAATTGGCAGAAAGCAAGCACAAGCAAGGTGGCAGAAAAGTGCTTCGAGGATATACTCAAACACTCACTGAAGAGCTTTGAGTTACTATAAGTACCCAAAGAGCATTTGAGGCACAAATGTTTTATGAGTACAAAAAATTACCACCTAATGCAACAATCAATGCTCAAGTCTACTGTCAGCAATTAGAGTGTTTGAACCAAGCTTTGAAGAAAAAAAAACCCTGCTTTAGTTGATCGAAAAAGAGTGATGTTTCATCAGGACAATGTGTGACCCCACACTGCAAAGATCACATCACAGAAGATCGAAGAGCTTGGTTGGGAAAAAATTCCTCATTCACCTTATTCTCCCGACCTTGCTCCTTCAGACTACCATTTCTTTCGTAGTTTACAGAATCATTTGGGGGACATAACTTTCGCAAGCCAGGAGGTCAAAACTGACATTTCAGAGTTCTTTGCTTTGAAACCAAAAGAGTTTTACATTGATGGGAATAAAAAGCTTGTAAATAGATGGAAGGAAGTCATAGATAATCAGGGAAAGTACATTGATGATTAAATTTCAATTAAATATAACATTTGATCACTTGTTTTCTTTATTCAAAATTCGGACAGAACTTATGGGATGACCTGATATATATGTGTATATATATCAGCTATCCTAATTGACAGTATCTTGGTAGATAAAGCAATCAAGAGTATGAAGACAGGGAAAGCTCCCTGGCCCATCAGGAATCACTGTAGAGATGCTCAAAATATCTGGCAGTGTCGGCTATAGCCTAGTCACCCATATAGTCCATCAGGTGATACATGAAGGAGTCATACCCAATGACTGGTGTAGCAGTACCATACTCAACAGCTACAAGGGTAAAGGTGACACTTTAGATACGAATAATTACAGAGGCATCAAGTTGTTAGATCAGGTAACAAAAGTCACGGAGAGGGTCATATTTATATCTGTATCTATATATATATGTGTGTGTGTGTGTGTATATATATATATATATATATATATATATATATATATATATATATATATATATGTATATATATATATATATGTATGTGCTGCATCCAGGAAGTAAGACGGAGAGGAGGTTCTGCGAGGTTCCTCACAGGCAAAGAACACAGGTACAAGATTTTCTGGGCAGGGAACACTGACGGGGTCGGGGGCGTAGGAATACTTCTAGCAGAGAAATGGGTGGATAAGGTAATCGAGGTAGTTAGAGTAAGTGACAGAGTACTTAAGATTAGACTAGTGCTTCATCATAGATTAGCTACTGTCATCTCAGCCTATGCACCTCAACCGGGGCTACCAGATGGTCTGAAAGACCAATTCTATGACACCCTCTTGCAAACTACCTCGTCGACGAGTGACAGACCTTCTCTTTGTGGCTGGAGACTTCAATGGTCATGTCGGACGTCGTGCTGGAGGCTATGGCTTCGGTTCCCGCAATGAGGAGGGAACCAGACTGCAATACCAACTTCAGGAAACCTGCCAGTCACCTAGTCACCTACCGCTCCGGCAGACACTCTAGCCAAATCGACTACATCCTCGCCAGAAATAGGGAAAGAGGGCGGCTTATAAATGCCAAAACCTACCCTGGCGAAGAATGTACGCCACAACATAGATTAGTAGTTAGCGACTTTGGGATCAAGGCAAAATTGGTTGCCTAGAATTAGACCGGCTTGGAGGAGAAGGGTGTGGAAGCTTAAAGACCCTGCAAATGGACAGAGACTTAGAGACAAGTTACTTGAAGCATTTGACGAAATAGAAGGGGATATAGCATCATACAACGTGGAAGACAATTGGAGATTTCTGCAGGACAACCTGTTGAAAGCCACCGGCCAGAACTGTGGCTGGTGTAAGGTCCCCTCTCGACCCAGAGTAACGTGGTGGTGGAACAAGGAGGTAGACAGGGCTATTAGACAAAAGAAACAGGCTTGGAAGAACGGTGGTAGCAGGGAATTATACGAATGTGCCAGAAGGGAGGCTAGGCGACAGGTTTATTTAGCCAGAGGGGAAGCAGATAAGAAAAGATTTGCCAATGTTCTGCGCCGTGAGGACCAAAGACTCGAGGTATTTCGTGTTGCAAGACAGTGTAGGAGAGAGAATAGTGATGTCGTAGGAGAGAAATGTGTTCGCATGGATGATGGTACGCTTGCACTAAATGAGGCTGCAATGAAAGAGGTCTGGAGATGCCACTACGATAGATTGCTTAATAAAGAGAATGAATGGGAGGAAGAGAGCCTGCCGGATGTCGACCCAATAGAGGGACCAGTTATCCGAGTTGATAGTACCAGGGTAGATAAAGCAATTAAGAGTATGAAAACAGGGAAAGCCACCGGCCCATCAGGAATCACTGCAGAGATACTCAAAATATCTGGCAGTGTTGGCTACAGCCTAGTCACCCGTATTACGAAGGAGTCATACCCAATGACTGGTGTAGCAGCACCATAGTCAACTGCTACAAAGGTTAAGGTGACGCTTTAGATACAAATAATTACAGAGGCATCAAGCTGTTAGATCAGGTTATGAAAGTTACAGAGAGGGTCATAGCCCAACTAATTAGGGAGCGAATCAATTTAGATGAGATGCAGTTTGGGTTCGTGCCAGGTAAAAGCACTACTGATGCCATATTTCTAGTAAGACAGCTGCAGGAGAAATACCTAGCCAAGGATAAACCTCTGTACTTGGCTTTCGTTGACATGGAGAAAGCCTTTGACAGGGTCCCCCGATGCCTTATCTGGTGGTCAATGAGGAAACTAAGGATAGAAGAATGGTTAGTGAGAGCTGTGCGAGCCATGTACAGAGATTCTGCCAGTAAGGTGAGGGTTGGAAATGAGTACAGCAATAAATTCCGGGTAGAGGTAGGGGTCCACCAAGGTTCCGTCCTCAGCCCCCCTCCTATTTATCATAGTCCTCCAGGCAATCACAGAGGAGTTCAAGACAGGTTGCCCCTGGGAGCTCCTCTATGCTGATGACCTTGCCCTAATTGCAGAGTCAATATCAGAACTAGAGGAGAAGTTTCAGGTGTGGAAGCAAGGTCTAGAATTGAAGGGCCTTAGAGTCAACGTAGCTAAAACCAAAATCCTAATAAGTAGGAAGGTAGATAAAACACAAACCCCTTCAGGTAGATGGCCCTGCTCAGTATGTAGAAAAGGAGTAGGTAGTAACTCTATAAGATGTACCCGGTGCAAGCTATGGACACATAAGAGGTGCAGCAACATCAAAGGCAGGTTAACTAGGAAGTTAATTTTTGTATGTGGCAGATGTTCAGGTGCAATAAAGACTGTAAACAAACAGGAAACAACTTCTATCTCATTCCAGGGTGAAAAACTAGAGGTAGTCGATAGCTTCCGCTGTCTGGGCGACCAAGTTAGTAGTGGGGGTGGGTGCGCTGAAAGTGTAGCTGCTAGAATAAGAATAGCCTGGGCAAAGTTTAGAGAGCTCTTACCTCTGCTGGCGACAAAGGGACTCTCACTCAGAGTAAAAGGCAGACTGTATGACGCATGTGTACGAACAGCCATGCTACATGGCAGTGAAACATGGGCTGTAACTGCTGAGGACATGCGTAAGCTCGCAAGGAATGAAGCCAATATGCTCCGTTGGATGTGTAATGTCAATGTGAATACCCGTCAGAGTGTAAGTATCTTGAGAGAAAAGCTGAACATTAGAAGCATCAGTTGTGGTGTGCAAGAGAGACGATTGCGCTGGTATGGACATGTGGTGAGAATGGATGAGGATAGCTGCGTGAAAAAGTGCCACACCCTAACAGTTGAGGGAACCCGTGGAAGAGGTAGGCCCAGGAAGACCTGGGATGAGGTGGTGAGGCAAGACCTTCGTACATTGGGCCTCACCGAGGCGATGACTACTGACCGAGACCTTTGGAAATGTGCTGTGCGTGAGAAGACCCGGCAAGCCAAGTAAGATCGTTGCCAGTGCCCCTGGACTGGCTTGTGTGGGTGGCACATAAAAGACACCATTTCGAGCGTGGCCGTTGCCAGTATCGCCTGACTGGCCTTCGTGCAGGTGACACGTAAAAGCACCTACTACACTCTCTGAGTGGTTGGCGTTAGGAAGGGCATCCAGCTGTAGAAACTCTGCCAAATTTAGATTGGAGCCTGGTGTTGCCATCCGGTTTCACCAGTCCTCAGTCAAATCGTCCAACCCATTCTAGCATGGAAAGCGGACGTTAAACGATGATGATGATGATGATATGTGTATATATATATACGTATATTCATATATCTTTATATATATATGTATATATATATATATATACCTTTATATATATATATATATATATATATATATATATATATATATATATATATATATATATATATATATATATATATATATGTTAATTCTCTATATGAAGTATTAACAGTAACTGCACGATAAAGTGTAGTATATTGCCACTTAAGTGTGGCTGACCCCTAGGGTTGGATGTTACTGTTGCTTTTAGCCCCAGGAGGACATCTCCTCCAGCTGGCTTATCGACACACGACTGTGTCCTGTTTGCCAAGGGAAGTTATCCCTCTCACCCCGATCAGCAACACGAACGTATCCGGATTTCAGGGTTATTTCCCTTCGTCGGCGTTCGACAGCTGATGACCTTGGTGAGAGAGACAAAAACCTGGCAAACCTTATATCTTCTTTTCCAGTGAAATTCTTCACTGATATTGAAAAGGTGAAAACAAGCAATGTTAATTCTCTAAATGAAGTATTAACAGTAACTGCACGATAAAGTGTAGTATATTGCCACTTAAGTGTGGCTGACCCCTAGGGTTGGATGTTACTGTTGCTTTTAGCCCCAGGAGGACATCTCCTCCAGCTGGCTTATCGACACACGACTGTGTCCTGTTTGCCAAGGGAAGTTATCCCTCTCACCCCGATCAGCAACACGAACGTATCCGGATTTCAGGGTTATTTCCCTTCGTCGGCGTTCGACAGCTGATGACCTTGGTGAGAGAGACAAAAACCTGGCAAACCTTATATCTTCTTTTCCAGTGAAATTCTTCACTGATATTGAAAAGGTGAAAACAAGCAATGTTAATTCTCTAAATGAAGTATTAACAGTAACTGCACGATAAAGTGTAGTATATTGCCACTTAAGTGTGGCTGACCCCTAGGGTTGGATGTTACTGTTGCTTTTAGCACCAGGAGGACATCTCCTCCAGCTGGCTTATCGACACACGACTGTGTCCTGTTTGCCAAGGGAAGTTATCCCTCTCACCCCGATCAGCAACACGAACGTATCCGGATTTCAGGGTTATTTCCCTTCGTCGGCGTTCGACAGCTGATGACCTTGGTGAGAGAGACAAAAACCTGGCAAACCTTATATCTTCTTTTCCAGTGAAATTCTTCACTGATATTGAAAAGGTGAAAACAAGCAATGTTAATTCTCTAAATGAAGTATTAACAGTAACTGCACGATAAAGTGTAGTATATTGCCACTTAAGTGTGGCTGACCCCTAGGGTTGGATGTTACTGTTGCTTTTAGCCCCAGGAGGACATCTCCTCCAGCTGGCTTATCGACACACGACTGTGTCCTGTTTGCCAAGGGAAGTTATCCCTCTCACCCCGATCAGCAACACGAACGTATCCGGATTTCAGGGTTATTTCCCTTCGTCGGCGTTCGACAGCTGATGACCTTGGTGAGAGAGACAAAAACCTGGCAAACCTTATATCTTCTTTTCCAGTGAAATTCTTCACTGATATTGAAAAGGTGAAAACAAGCAATGTTAATTCTCTAAATGAAGTATTAACAGTAACTGCACGATAAAGTGTAGTATATTGCCACTTAAGTGTGGCTGACCCCTAGGGTTGGATGTTACTGTTGCTTTTAGCCCCAGGAGGACATCTCCTCCAGCTGGCTTATCGACACACGACTGTGTCCTGTTTGCCAAGGGAAGTTATCCCTCTCACCCCGATCAGCAACACGAACGTATCCGACGAAGGGAAATAACCCTGAAATCCGGATACGTTCGTGTTGCTGATGTTGGTGAGAGGGATAACTACCCTTGGCAAACAGGACACAGTCGTGTGTCGATAAGCCAGCTGGAGGAGATGTCCTCCTGGGGCTAAAAGCAGCAGTAACATCCACCCCTAGGGGTCAGCCACACTTAAGTGGCAATATACTACACTTTATCGTGTAGATGAACGTAAAATTAAATGCAGACATAAGCTAAATTCTTCATATAATAGGTTCAGATTACGTGCTTATATAAACCTTATTTTACGTTACTAATTGTTGTAGTTACAATTCGTAGTTGTAAAATATGTATAATTAACATGAGATCAGTTAGAGGACAATGCATAATTAGAATAAAATTAACTACGCTATTTATTAATAAATTAATAATTTAAAGAGAATATATTAATTTATAAAAAACTTAGCATTATTTACGTACTTTATATATTTTTTACGTACTTTAATTTTAAATTATTTAGACTTTAAAAATAACCAGACTTTAATATTTTCCAATAAATGGCATACTACAGGTAAGTTTTTATTATTCTGAAATACATTTTGTCATTCTGTTACCTTAAATACGTACTTCTCTCTACTTTTATTGACACCATATTTGTCACGTGATATATTTCTTATAAATGCTAAGTTCTACGCATTACGTTTAAAATTTTAGTTTACAGAAATTCGTCGATAAAATAAGTCATGCTTTTAATTTTAATTAATATTGTTAAATGTTCTCATTTATTTATGGTATTAACACGGATTTTACTATATTCATTTCTTTTCTTAATGGATGATTATTATTAGTTCATAGTAATTATTCGATAAGATAAATTATGCTTTTAATTTTAAGTAATATTATTAAATGTTTTTCATTTATTTATTGTATTAACACGTATTTTTGTATACATATTTATTTCTATTTATAATTAATTATTATATGGTAAGATACGTACATTGATTTTATTTTTATTCTAGACCTGATAAGTGACTATATTTTTAAATAGAATTAAATTTGGATCGATTTATTTTTTAATTGAATTTATCCGTTTTTTGAATTGATTTTATCCGTTTTGATATAGCCACAAAACGCGCGTAGTCAACTTATTGCTATGTATCTTTTATAGTTTATCAATTTACTACTATTAACTTTTTATGCTTTATTGAATTCTTAGGTTAGTATTTTTATAGTGTATTTTTTTCTAGATGGTGTCATTGGGGTCTTTCATTGTCTGAATTGTATAATGGTGGTTCTTCTCTAAATTATATATATATATATATATATATATATATATATATATATATATATATATATATATATATATATATATACATACATACATACATACATACATACATACATACATACATACATACATATATATATATATATATATATATATATATATATATATATATATATATATATATATATATATATATATATATATATATATATATATATATATATACATACGTACATATATACGTCATTGGACATAGAAGGTGGGTGGAAATTCTTACGGGACAGCTTACTGAGTACCACAGACCAAGTCTGCGGATGGTGCAAAGTCCCTTCCAGACCTAGAGTAACGTGGTGGTGGAATAATACGGTAGACAAAGCCATCAAAGCAAAGTAACAGGCTTGGAAAGCCTGGAAGGGTTGGGGTAGCAGGGAACCGTACCAGATAGCCAAAAGGGAGGCTGGGCTACTGGTATACATAGCTAAGGCCGAAGCAGAAAAGAAGTTTGCCAATATCCAGCGATGTGAGGACCAAAGAACTGAAGTATTCCTGGTTGCAAGACAGTGTGTGGGAGAAAATTGTGATGTCACAGGAGAGAAATGTGTCCACATAGATGATGGTGCACTTGCTTTTAATGATCCGGAAAAGAAAGAGGCTTGGAGGAGCCATTATGAAAGACTACTGAATGTGGAGAATGAAAGGGAGGAGGAGAGCCTGCCGAATGTCGATCCAGTAGAGGGACAAGCTATCTGAAAGGCAGAACACTACTAAAAAAAAGCAATTAAAGGTATGAAGCTAGGAAAAGCCCCTAGCCCATCAGGAATCACCACTGAGGTGCTTAAAACATCTGGTAGTGTGGGCTATGGCCTAGTCACCCGTATTGTAAACCAGGTAGTAAACCCGTATTGTAAACCAGGTAGTAAACCCGTATTGTAAACCAGGTAGCAGCACCATAGTCAACTGCTACAAAGGTAAAGGCGATGCTTTAGATAGAAATAGTTACAGAGGTATCAAACTGCTGGATCAGGTGGCGAACGTCACAGAAAGGGTCATAGCCCAACTAATTAGGGAGAGAGTCAGTCTAGATGAGATGCTGTTTGGATTCGTGCCAGGGAAAAGCACCACTGATGCTATATTTCTGGTACGGCAACTACAGGAGAAATACATAGCCAGAGATAAACCCCTATATTTGGCTTTTGTGGACTTGGAGAAAGCCTTTGACAGGGTCCCCTGATCCCTTATTTGGTGGGCGATGCGGAAACTGGGGTTTGACGAATGTTTAGTAAGGGCTGTACAGGCCCTATACAGAGATGCCGTTAGTAGGTTTAGGATTGGAAATGAGTATAGTGGAGAATTCTGGGTAGAAGTAGGGGTCCACCAAGGATCAGCCGTCAGCCCCTTCTTATTCATCATAGTCTTCCAGGCAATAGCAGAGAACTCCTCTATGTTGATGACCTGGCCCTAGGAACTCCTCTATGCTGACGACCTGGCCCTCATAGCAGAATCACTACCAGAACTAGAGAAGAAACTTCAATTGTGGAAGCAAAGTTTAGAATTGAAGGGGCTTAGAGTCAATGTTGCAAAGACCAAAGTTCTAGTAAGTAGGAAGGCGAACACATCACACACCCCTTCAGGTAGATTGCTCTGCTCGATCTGTAAAAAAGGTGTAGGTAGAAATTCCATAAGATGTACCCAGTGTAAGCTATGGACACATAAGAGGTGCATCAACATCAAAGGAAGATTAACCGGGAAGATAGCTTTCACGTGCAGCAGATGCACAAGGGCAATAAACACCACAGATGCTCAGAAAAGAGACTCCATCACTTGCTAGTGGAAGAAATTGAAAGTAGTTGATAGCTTCCGCTACCTAGGTGACCAAGTCTATAGTGGGGTTGGATCCTCAGAGAGTGTTACCACTAGAATAAGAATAACCTGGGAAAAGTTCAGAAAGCTTCTACCTCTACTTGTGACAAAGTGCCTCTCACTCAGAGTGAAAGGTAGAATGTATGATGCATGTGTGCGAACTACCATGCTTCATGGCAGTGAAACATGGGCTGTGACTGCTGAAGACAAGCGTAGGCTCGAAAGAAATAAAGCTAGCATGTTCCGCTGGATGTGTAATGTCAGTGTGCACCCATGACAAACTGTAAGCGCCCTGAGAGAAATGTCAGACATAAGAGGCATCGGATGTGGCATGCAAGAGAGACGTTTGTGCTGGTATGGTCATGTACTGCGGATGGACGAGGAGAGCTGTGTGAAGAAGTGCCACTCCC
Source organism: Octopus bimaculoides (assembly GCF_046866305.1). Classification (NCBI taxonomy): domain Eukaryota; kingdom Metazoa; phylum Mollusca; class Cephalopoda; order Octopoda; family Octopodidae; genus Octopus; species Octopus bimaculoides. Next base: position 99,533,268 of record NC_142928.1, read on the forward strand.
AAACAGTGGAAGGAATCCGGGGTAGAGGGAGACCCAGGAAGACATGGGATGAGGTAGTGAAGCAAGACCTTCGAACGCTGGGCCTCGCAGAGGCAATGACAAAATACTGAGACCTCTAGAGGTATGCTGTGACTGAGAAGACCCGGAAAATAAAGTGAGTCCACAGCTGTAACGTACACCAGTGTCGCCTAACCAGCCCACTCAAAAGTATCTTGGATCGTAGGGTGACATGCCGTGCTTGAGGAGACCTATTGAGTCAAGTACATAAACATCAACATCAACAGCAATATCAAAATCCTAGGGTGCATGGCTTCATATGGTTCCGCTTTATTATCTAACTCGTATCTCACCATGATTAATTTAGAGGCCTTATTTATGTTATAAAGGGTATTATCCGGGACTATTTTATACTTTTTATTTCTTTCTTTCTCCAACAGTTTATCGCATAATTTAATATCTAATTTATATAAGTTTCCTGCTTTATCCGATGGGACTATGATTCCTTCTAAATTACGCATTTCTTTTATTTTAGTAGTTAGCTTTCGTAAAAATTCATTATGCCTATTTGGGTATTTATGGAATTTAATGTGGATGCTTTTACGTGCCACTGGCACGAGGGCCAGTCAGGTGGTACTGACAACGACCACGCTCAAAAGGTGTTTTTTACGTGCCACCTTCATTGGAGCCAGTCCGGCGGCACTGGCAACGAACACGCTCGAATGTTGTTTTTCATGTGCCACCGGCATATGTGCCAATAAGGCGACGCTTGCAACGATCACGCTCGAATGGTGCCTTTTACGTGCCACCGGCACGGGAGCTAGTCAGTGGCCCTGGCAACGGTCACGCTCGGATGTACTTTTACCGTTCCACTGGAACGAGTGCCAATCAGGCGGTACTGTCATCGGCCACGTCAGCGATTTTGATCTCACTTGCCTCAACAGGCCTTCGCAAGCAAAATTTATTGTCCAATGAATGAAGGTTACTCATAAGTGGGCTGGTCATACACTACTGGTATAGGCCATGGGTTATCGTCTCACTTGGCTTGTCGGGTCTTCTCTAGCACAACATACATCCAAAGGTCTCGGTCACTAGTTATAGCCTCTGTTCGAAGGTCGTGCTTCACCACCTCACCCCAGGTCTTCCTGGGTCTACCTCTTCCACAGATTCCCTCAACTGCTAGGGTGTGACACTTTTTCACACAGGTGTCCTCATCCATTCGCAACACATGACCATACCAGCGCAGTCGTCTCTCTTGCACACCACATCTGATGCTTTTTAAGTCCAGCTTTTCTCTCAGGGCGCTTACACTCTGTCGTGTATGCACACTTACATTACAAATCTAGCGGAGCATTCTGGCTTCATTACTTACAAGATTACGCATGTCCTCAGCAGTCACGGGCCATGTTTCACTGCCATGTAGCATGGCTGTGCATACACATGCGTCATACAGTCTACTTTTTACTCTGAGCGAGAGGCCCTTTGTCACCAGCAGAGGTAGGAGTTCTCTGGACTTTGCCCAGGCTATTCTTATTCTAGCAGCTACACTTTCAGAGCATCCACCCCCGCTACTGACTAGGTCACCTAGGTAATGGAAGCTACCAACTACTTGTAATTTTTCTCCCTGG